>NC_086322.1:222405010-222708647 GCF_036172605.1 Pelobates fuscus
CTCTATCCACTGATGACGTTGAGTTTGAAGGAGAAAAAAATCGATTGTGATTTATAGGTGCACCACTCCTCCCACTGTACTATTATGGGAATGGATGTTATCAATGAAAACAAGTTGTATGTGGATTTATTACATTTGGTTTTGTGGCAAGCTCTAGGTGAGAGCAAAACCGGTTGAGTGGTTAAACCTAATAATGTAAGATGGTATTGTCATATCATGGCTGTAAACAGGGCCGGTGCTAGGATTTTTAGTTACGCAGGCGAAGATGCATTTTGGCGCCCTTCACCCTCCTTTAAAAAAAAAAAAAAAAAAAAATGGATCTTCACCTGTGTGTATTTTCTCCCAAGCCACAGGCATCATTTTTCAGTCACACAGGTACACTGTCATACAAACACAGAAATAATCATACAGAGGCATACCTTCATACAGACACATACAGGCATACAGAGACATACAGGCAAAGACATACAGGCACATACATACATACATACAGAGACATACAGGCATACATAAACATACAGGCATACAAAGACATGCATGCATACAGAGACATACCGCCATACAGACACATACATATATACAGGCATACAGAAACATACATACAAAGACATACAGGCATACATACACATACATAAACATACATACGTACATACATGCATACATAAACATACATACAAGACATACAGACACATACAAACATACATACATACATACAGAGGCAAACTGTCATACAGACACATACATACAGAAACATGCATACAAAGACATACAGAGACACACAGACACATACATACATCCGTACATACAGAGACATAAAGGCACAGAGTTACACACATGCATACAGATACATACATGCATGGATCCAGAGACATACATACATACAGAGACATACATATATACATACATACATACAGAGACATACATACATACATACAGAGACAGAGACATACATACACACAGAGACATACATACATACAGAGACATGCAGACATACATACATACAGAGATATAATACAGAGACATACATACATACATAGACATACATACATACATACAGAGACATACAGACAGAGACATACATACATACATACAGAGACATACATACATACAGACAGAGACATACATACTTACATCAGTTCAATCTTGTCCCCTGGGTGCATTCTGTCCGGCTCTGTGGAGTCCTGTCCTGCAGCCCAGCCCCATCACAGGGCACCAGCCGCGCTGTGTGGTACACAGGGAGCAGGCATATGATGTCATATCCCCGCCCCCTCCACACAGCCTGCGGCAGCCACCAGGGTAGGAGGTGGGCGGGCCGAGGCTGGGCTCCGCGGGCGGGAATCTCTGGGCTGCGCTCGGCCACGCTACAAATAGTAACCGGCTGGAGGGGAGCACAGTGCGCTTCCCTCCTTCCGGTCAGCCTGACATTGCGCCCCCAGGGCTGGTGCGCCCTAAGGTGACGTGACGTGTCACCTTCTATACAACAAGATGATGAGTTTGTAAAGTATCTTAAATTAAAATACCCCAGTATGGTCTAAACAAGATTGTGGAAGAATGAATTTGCAAGTTGTAATTTTAGGTCTATACCCCCCTGCAGTAAAATAATATAAGATCCCAAAAGATAATTCATATATGATATGTCAGGTATAACAATGCTTGTATGCAATATGCTAAGAGATAAAAGATAAGTTCATCTGGACAGCGGAAGTTAAAAAGAGTTGGAACCTGTTAAAAGAGGTTCTCACATAAGCGCCCGTAATAGCTGCTCCCATTGACACATATATTGTTCAATGTTACACAGGTGTCTCTTCATTAATAGCAGTTTTAATGTTAAAAGGTAATACTGGGATATTTTTCTAAAATTATGTCTCCAGTAGAAAGAGGAATGTTTTCCTGTGTAAAACAGCTCATGGCTGTATGTTGGGCTTTAGAAGCAACACAACACATTGTAGGATTTGAACAGATAGTTTTATAAACCCCCACACACCTTTAAAACTGTTAAAAGTTGTTGTTATTTGGAGTACATAGAGGGTAGCTCATTGGATATTGAAGTTACAAGGATAGAAACCAGGTAAAGATATTTTATTCCTGATTTGATGGAAATACAAGGAACACCCAGGGCCGGATTAACATAGGGGCTGATAGAGCTGCTGCTCCAGGACCAGGTCCATGGAATAAGCTCATTGATTTAAAAAGAAACATGTATTTATTTATTTATTTTTACACACTACTCTTAGGGTTGCCACCTGGCCTGTATTTATTTGAGGCTTCTGGCCGGTGCCGATATTACAGTAATACCGGCTATACATGTGCCTGTATTTTTCTCACTATACACAGAGATTACTCTGCAATACAAGCACCGGACAGTAGGGGTCGCTGTGTGTGTGGATAGAGGCAGGGATAAGATGTTACAGCATATACCTGAATCTCTCTTCTCAGTGATCTGCGGAGGAGCAGCTACACAGCACAGAGAGTCCAGACAGCAGCTCCCAGCCTGCAGAGACAGCCTACAGGTCAGGGAAGTGAGTGATGGGGTAAAGGCTGCAGGGAGCTATCGGGACACTGAGACACTAGGGGAAACTGTGAGACATGGGGACACAGACAGACCTCTGGGGACGCTGAGACGCTTTGATACATGGAGACACAGACACTAGGAGACACTGAAACCTGGGAACACTGAGACACTAGGTGATGCTGGAAGACATGGATAAACAGACACACATGGGGACACGTAGACATGGGGAAACAGACATGGGGACACTGAAATGGGGACACAGAGACATGGGGACACAGAGACATAATTAGTTATGCAAATTAGTAAGGCCTGTTTTTATTTTTAAGAAAGGTGGCAACCCCAAGTACTCTTCACATACTCTTGCTTAAGTATGGACACTTAAGAGGGATATATGGAAACAAAACGTGTGTGGACTTTTTTAGCTGAAATTAGCTAAAAAACAATTAGTTAAGGTAATGCTGACTTTGATCTCTCTAACACTGTGGCATGTTCCCTTTCTTCTACACTCACTACAGCCACCTTTTCTCTGTCTCAGACTGTATACCAGGAGCTTCTGCCTGCTAGTAAGAAGGTAAGGAGATAAGTGGACATGTGAGTGCTAGGGGACAATCCTTCGAAAGCATGGAGCGAGCGTATCATTAGACGTATTTATGCCAAGCTCAGGATGCTGTTGGCCAGCAGCCTGACATGCATTCATGCCAGGCTAGCCTTCCAATTCTTTAGGCAGACACGCCTCCTTTTTGGGCATGTTAGTCCCTTTCGGAAGTTCTGGTTACATGATCCGCGTTAGCGGGCCACCCTTTTACACCCCAATTCATGTATGTACGTAGTGGGGAATCGCGATGCAGCCTAGAACAAAATCTAACCCCATTAAACCCCCCAATAACGACAGACCACTTAGTATGGATGAAACAGGCCACAGCATTTATTATCACAACTAAATTACTGCATAACACATCCATAACTTTATTTATTAAATCTCTTCTTTTCTGTAACCAAAACATTAGACATAAATAAGCATAAATTAACATATATACATATATAACTCCACCCATAGTGTTATACAGTGACCCAACCGTCCTTGCCAATAAAAACATGGAGTGGTTCCTAATCACCACTCCCTCTCACCTCCCCCCTCGTCATAAAAATCCTTCCAATGCCTGCCATCAGCCGACCTTATCCACGCTCGATGGTCACGAGACCTCAGGCAACCTAAAGTTAAACCTTTAGAGCAGGGGAGGTTTGAGACCTTAAAAGACTTGTTCATCTCATTCCATCTACTTAAACGTAACCTCAAACTCAATTGGCAAGGACATACCCCCGCCACAACCCCGCTGTTTTACGCCTAAATCAGCGGGGGACCCCACCACAACCAGCCATGGCCTGTTCCACCACTTCACGCAGCGCTAGAGTAACAGAGGTCAAATCCGACCTCCAGCAAGCGCACCCCTCCCTTCGAGATACCCAGGCCACCTTTGGCCAAACCCAAAATGCGAACTGGAAGTGTTCACGTTTTAGTTATTCATTTTGTCCGTCATACGTTTAGTCATTTTTGTTATGGCCATGACAAACCTAGAAACCCATCTATTCTGATGACCGACGGCAGCGCACCAGGGCACTCACATTGCGGAGTGCACTGCCAACAGGAAAGGGCGATAGGCAGCCTAGCCCCTGGGAACCTCAGGGAAGAAACAGAATGCGTAACATGTCCCGATCGAAGAGCACCCAAGTCCTAAACCACCACCGACCCACGTCATTCCACCCAGGGATGACAAAACCCCTGGTACCCCATGAGGCGGGGCAGCTGACCCCGTATGAGGAGGAGCCACACCCCCTTCACGTAGCCGGAGCCAGACCACCGAACCTCCGCCATTCGAGCCCTCTGAACCATCGGCGCAGGCACGCCCAGCCTGGCGGTGTCTGTAGCCGCCCCCAACCAAAATAAATGCCCTTTGAATTCCCCACCATCCTTATCCAGGAAGTCGAGCCCCCAAGAGGAACACCCCAACTAGATGGACGCGGGGGTGAAAAAAACCCATCTCCGAGAAACAAACCGGGGAGGAGGCCGAACAATCCCAGGGACGGAACAGTACTCCCAACGAAAACAGGCAAATGACGGAACCCTGCACCGCCCCCGATCGGAACGGTATATTACAGACCATCCTGGAAACCCATTACAGCTTGCTAGGACAAATACAAACAGTATATCTACATATGATACCTCCAAATTAGTGACAATGGCATCTAGATATACCCACACTTATCTGGTGTAGGTACAACAGCCTCTCAAGGTCGTGGCCCAGTTCCTGACCTTTTACAACATATACATAGACACAGAGGGGAATGAGATACGGCTGTACATAATCTAAAACAGGAACAGAAAAAAAAAAAAAATAATAAATTACATAGTGTAATACCGCAAAAGAAAAGATAATGCGCTGAAACAAGATTGCACTCACAAGATCAAAGGGAATAAATCACCAGAACAAGTGCCTGCCCGGATAAGCTTGGGCGGCTGGACGTCTCCACTCTCCACTGGAACTCCAAGCGGACCAAAAATGGAATGAGACTTCAATAGAGGTAGGTAGAGACTTCCACAGCTTGGTAGGAGCCCAACCATAACCCCGTGCATCCCACCTACCCCAGGAGGATGCAGAAAGTCAACCCTGCAACATCCAAGAATTGCACAGATTCTATCGATGAAACAGCCAACCTCAACCAACTTACCCTTCCCAATGACAACAGCCATCGAGCTGCGAAACCTGAAGGAAGTCCATTCCAAGGCTTACTCAACGGAACCAAACATGTATATGAGCAGTCAAATCCCGGAACCCAAAAAGAAACGTACCCATCCGTCCTGAACCCTCCAACCTTACTGGAGCGGGCCCCACGCCGCCCCAGAGATTGCCTACAGACCAGCTTCAGCAGACCGCTGGACCAAGTGACCACACCTCCACTGCCATACAAATCGACCCCGTGACACCTCCACCCGAGTACGCTCTATAATGAACAAGACAGAGCATCGGCCATCATATCGGTAACCACCGGACAAACCCTGACCAGCCGCCCCTAGCCTCAAACAGCACCGAGCCAGAGTACCAGAGTACCTCCGGGGTATAGGGTACTGTAACATGTGAAAGACAGCCAGCATCACCCCACGATGGTCCCCAAGGAAAACCCACCCCCTTGTTTGTGAGCTGGGTACCACATGCCTACCATGCCACCAGAAAGGGGGACCTCCAAGAACACCAGCGTCCGCCAGAGCCAGCGTATTGGCAAGGGGCAGCACACCCCCGAGAGCCCAAATGGCCCAAAACCTGCTGCGGTGGCGAAACAGTTGGAAGCCAGCAGAAAAGGACACAGGGGGCCAGATTGCACAAGCCAGCATTAGAGGAGGCCCAGCAGGAACCCCATACAGTCCCAAGGGCAACCCCAACAGGCAAAGCCCAGCGTACCCCGGAGAGCCCACGGGTAGCGCAGCCGAAACCCACAATGCCCCTCCAAGCCCCCGACGCCTCCTGCCTGATGCCCCAAACCGCAGCCAGGGGCACCGGCGTTTCCCTCACAGGAATTGATCCCACTATCCAGGAGACAAGAGCACACATCCCGCCCACGAATAAGGCCTTGGCCACGGAACTCAGAAACTCCAAAACACTATCCCAAGAAAACCACTGCAACAGCAGAGTGCGTACATGCGACACTGACGGCCCCACATAAGCGACATCGGGAGCAACTTACGTGGAGGCACATAGCCACCCAATTCTGACTATCAGAACACAGCCCAGAAACAACAACTCGACGGGCGTACCGGCAGCAGCCGGAAGACCAATTCCACCGCCGCCTTCGTCAGCAAGGCCCCAGGCCCCGCAGCCCCACCCACGCATACCGCTGCGCCGAGCCACCAACTCAAACCCAGCCCCCGGAAGGAAATGGGCACCTATAACGATTGGGAAGTAAGCTAATCGAGCGGTCTTGGGAAACTGGACCCACACCACCCGAAGGAGCTCTCCCATGGACTGGGGGTCCAGCACCGAGAGCACCCACGTCCCCATCCCGACAGATCGCAGAGAGGACGAAAAACGCACCGTGCTGAGGCACCAGGTGAGACCTAAGCAAAACCAGAGGCCGGAGCCCATCGGGCCCCAGGCCAAGAAGGGTTGCACCGCCAACTAAAGTGCAAAACGTACCTCCACCAACCCAGCTCCTCCCACGGACGATACGCGTCCGGAAAGTGTCCTGACCGCAGAACCACGCAGCGCATGCCCGGGGAGCCCTCTCCCCGACCATGCAAACCAGAACACAGGGTGCATTTGAACATGTGCCATGGGGAGTAACCGACCAGAGCATGCTCCCCACGACCCTCCTGGAGCCCCTAATGTCCCTCTTAGTCAAGGGACCCCCGTGGCAGGAGGGAACGTCCCTGCAATAAAAGCCCCTCCCCACCATCTGCTCCCTAGCATTGCGCGCAAGCCAAGCGGGCCATATAAGCCCAGCAACACCCAGAGTCACACGAACTCGGGACGCTGCAGGAAAGCGCACTGAAACATACGATGCATCCTGAAATTCAAGGGGGAGGGGGAAGCGGCGGCCATGCACCTAAGTACTTGTATTCTATTTCAGTTGTTTACTTCCGTTTCGTTCCTTTGTTTTTTTTTTTTATTTTTTATAATTGTTGTTTTGCTGTTCTTTTATATTTGTTGTGTTTTTTATTTCTTTTCAGTTTTTCTTTTTCTTTTTTTTATGTGAACGATCAATCTTCTTGTATAAGTCATAGCACTTTTGTCGTATGCACTTTACTTTTCTCTTTTTTTTATTTTTTTTTTGATAATTTATTCCAGTTGGCCATTTACAGTGCATTCTTTTTTTTTTTTTTTTTGAGTGTGCAAGAGGACCAGACTGAATAAAGGAAGGAACAACGTATGCACGCGAAGCGCGAAAAGGAGGGGGGAAGCGTACTCACCAGTCGCAGCCTGGCGATCCAAGCCCGGCACTGCGCTCACAGAAGGCTGAGGCGAAGAAACAGCAGTCCCAGCATCCACAGAAGACCTCAGCTGTGATCCAGGCGCCACCTGCTGGACGGTCCATGAACTGCAGCAGTATCCTGAGAAGAAGCAGCAGAGAAGATGAGAGCCCATGCCCCAGAGGAGATGGCCGAGGTAAGTGACCTACACAGGGTGGGGGGGGGCAGGCTAGGAAGGGGGGGGGACAGAGGGGAGGCAGACAGGGAGAGACAGAGGGGGGGGTTAAAGCAGAAAAGGGGGGACAGGAGGGGGAATGAGAGCAGATGGGGGGGGGGAGGGGGCACCGGGGGTGGTGTGGAGAGGAAACCAGGCAAGAGGAGGGGGGGGGACCAGCCAAGGGGCCCCCCAGCGGAACGGACAGCCCAACAGGGGAAAGGGGGGGGACCAGGCTAGATAGAGGGGGGGGACATAGAGGGGTAGACAGAAAGGGAATGGAGACCCAGGGGAGGGGGAAAGAAAACATAGGAGAGGGAAAAAAGAGGGGAGAGGACAGGCCCACTAGAGGAGAGGGGGGGAAGGAAGCAGAAAATGGGGACGAGGAGGGGGGACCAGGGGGCCCAAGACAGGGAAAGCTGGGTCCCCTGGGAGAAGAAGGGGAGACAGAGCCCTGGGAGCCTTCCTCATTGGCAGAGGAGGCTCCCGATAGGCAAAGAGACCCCCCCCTATCCCAAACGGCGGTACTAAGGTACCCCGCGCGGCCCGCGGGGGCCTACTCACTGCCCCAACCCCCCGCCGGCCGCGGGGGGACCTGGACTGGTGCCGGGCGGCCGCCCGCCGCCCGGAGAGCTGAATCCGCCGCCCACCGCCCCCGGCCCGCAATCCAGCGCTGGCGGCCGGGGCGGATGGTGTGGTAGGGGGCCCATGTGTGTGCCGCGCGGCAGACACCCCAGGAGGCTGTGGACACAACAGGCCGCGCGGCGGTAGGAGGCCGCATCCCCGGCCTGGGAGTACCAGGCCGGGCGGCAATGGATGCGGCAGGCCGCGCGGCAGTGGCAGGCCTCGTGGCAGAAGGCCGTGCCACGCGCGCGGCCGCGGAAAGGCCGCAAATCCAGGCCCCAGTTGTCAGGCCGCGTGTCTGGGGGGTCCTGTTGATGCCTCGGGCCCGGGTTCCACCTCAGCAACCGGGCCCGAGGAGTGGGATCAGGGGACAGTGCTGTTGCGGCCCCCAGGGGCAGGGACCGCATGGGAGGCAGCAGGGGAGACCGCAGGGGTTGCTCCAGGGGGAGGCAGGCCGCGGGGGGGCCCACACCGGTAGCCATACCTCAATAATGCTTGCCCATTGTACCCACAGGTGCCGGCCACCATCCATGCTGCAGCAGCCCTGAGGGAAGCCAGAAGCCTCAACCATCAGGCTGTGTAACCTGCAGGCCCAGGCAAACAGGAGCAGGAGACAGGAAGCTGTTTGCTGGCCCGAATCCCAAGTGGCACTGAGGTAAGACCTCCCCCACACTGTCTTACACAGAACATAATCACACCCACAGATTCTTCACAACCAATCCCATGCATCTATCCCCACACTCCTACATGTGCCCTTGTCCGCTTAGCTGCGCTATCTCCCCAGGGCCTTTTCCTGCTTCACTGGACACTGCTGTTAGGGGGTATGGATTTACTTGAAAGATGAAAGCATGAATTAGGGAGAGATTAGCATATTTTAAGAGAATTTGAGTTTTCTTATAGCTACATCCTATGAGTTTCCCTCCAGCAACATCTCCACCAGATACAGAACACTTGAGAGGTATGACTGTTCTAGTGTTTTTGGTCGATAAGATTCTGTACTTAGGCCCCTCATAATTGTCAGCACCAGGGCTCTTAATCTGGCCATGGGAACACCGCATGATTGTCAAAAGGAACTGGAAATAGAATCCAGATCTACTTTTGAGAAACAGGCAATACAGGGGTATTCTGGAACGGCTGCAAAGGCTATGAATGTGGTTTTCAGGAGCACATGGCGCTCATTGCCCTGATGAGATTATCCATACCAAATCACCTTCCCAGATAGTTTACTCAGTCACAACTCACATGTAAGAAGATCTGGCGCTGTTTATTAGTCGTATGATCTGTAGAATGTGAAGTTACAACAGGTAAAAGAACGATTCTTCCAAACAGGTAGGAGAGATATCACAAGTCACATATAGATGTACAGCATAGAATACACTGGAACAGGAAAGGGGGAGGGGAGAATCTGAAGCATCATGCAAACTATGGAGTGGCCCAAGAGACAAACTTAAGATGCACATTAAAGAAACAGTACATTATAATAAAACAATATCATGTAACATGACACTCCCCGCCTGAAATCTTTAGATTTCAAAGCCTATTATATATATATATAAAGATAAGTCCAAATGTCTAAAAGTCCAACTTGAACCTGTAAGTGAAGAAAACATTGTAAAATAATACTGGTGTGTAAACCATAAATACAAGATACCTGCAACACAGAGAAGGTATGCAGTAAATAAACAATAAAACATGAAGTCCAATAACAGATGGCTAAAGTCCTGTAGTCTACAGTTTATAGCCATGGAGCTTCAACAGTGGCGTAGCTAACAGTTATGGCGTTCTCCCCGCCATAGAACCGTACAGTCTTGTACTCTTGCATAAGTCACTCGCTTGGGAGAAGTACCAATTCTGAGAATGGTCATGAGAAAGTCCGTGTGGAACCTCCTTAATCTTAATCTCAACCTTTTCGAACCTTTCCATCATCGCTGGGCATTACGCTTGTTACGAGACCCATAGGCCACTCATTGCGACAGACTTCTCTATCTTTCAGAAGAAAAAGGTCGCCTACTTTGAGGTTAGGCTTGGGTGTTTGCCATTTGTAACGGCTTTGAAGGATATGCAGGTACTTCTTTCTCCAGCGGTGCCAAAACACGTTGGCTAGGTGTTGCACCCGTTTCCATTGATGCCTGTAGGTATCCTTCTGGTCGATCTCAACAGGAGTCCCAACCTTCTGAGTAAGGAGTGTGGCTGGGGTAAGAATCACTGGAGAATCGGGATCAGAAGATACTGGTACTAAAGGCCTTGCATTAATGATGGCGGATACTTTCGAGAGAAAGGTACTCAAAGTCTCATGAGTCAATAGTGAAGACTTGTGGTCCTGTAACGTGGAATCGAGAATTCTTTGGGCGATTCCAATCATTCGCTCCCAGGATCCTCCCATATGTGAAGAATGTCGTGGATTAAACAGCCAAGTACATCCATTGTTTGCTAAGAAATTGTCTAGATGAAGTTCTTTACAGGCTCCAATGAAATTGGAACCACAGTTGGATCTTAGCTGCTTGACGGGTCCTCGGACGGAGAAGAATCTTCGTAAAGCGTTGATGAAACAAGAAGAATCCATTGACTCAATCACTTCAATATGTACAGCTCGTATGCTGAGACAAGTAAACAACACGGCCCACCTTTTGGTGTTGGCTGCTCCACCACGAGTCTTTCGAGTTACCACGGTCCACTGACCGAAGACGTAAACTCCAACGTAGGTGAAGGGTGGATCTGTGCTTAAACGATCAGCTGGCAGGCTTGCCATTTGTTGTAGTTGGTGTCTACCTCTTAACTTGCGACACTTGATGCATTTGAAAAGCAGGGAAGAAACACATCTTTTCATTCCAACAATCCACAAACCGGCTGACCTGATAGCGCCTTCTGTAAATTGTCTACCTTGGTGTTGTATTAGTTCATGAAGGTGCCGGATTAGAAGAGTGGCGATGTGATGCTGACCTGGTATGATGATAGGGTTTTGTTCCTTGCTGCACAGGTCAGATTTCTCTATTCGCAGCAACTGATTGTCATCGACCACAGGGTTTAGATTAAATTGTGAACTATCCTTTGATAAAGGTATTCCACCTTTGAATCTGTGGAATTCTTCCATGTACACTTCTTGTTGTACGCAGCGAATAATAACCTTTTCAGTACACTCAATTTCCGTTGCGGTAGGATGGTTGGTACAGATATGCCAACCATGACACTCTGATGTTAAGCTCCTTTTAAAACAATGGGCAACGTGAATCAAATAGGCAATAGCCCTAACAGCTGATGACCAGGTTGAGAAACGTTCAAAACAAAGTGATTTGAGTTTTGGTTCTGGACTCATAGAGGTATGCAGTGTTGTGTTCGTAGACCTGATTTCTTTATCATCATCAGGATGTACCAGTTCGTAGGCAATGTCTGTGGAAATTGAGTAGGAGTTTTCGTGAAGAAATCTTGGAGGCGTCAGAGCTGCTGGGGATATAGCTCTTGTCCCATAATCAGCAGGATTAAGGTCAGTGGGAATATAATGCCATTGCTTTGGCAGAGAGAACCTTTTAATGGCTTGATGTAGATTGTTCGTCAGCTTCTCTCTCGGGAGGCGAAAGGGTAGGGGTGCTACCCAATTATTGGAATCTTCCTGAAAGAACTCGTTGTCCATTACTTTAAGGGATTCTTTGCCTTCTACTGAAGGAGCTAACATGTTGTCTTCACTGCTTGTATTGAAAACTGTAGAGCCAAAACTGTCATCGTATGTGTGGGAAAGGTTTGTGTTGCCGTGTTGCAACTTGCAGATAGTTACCTTCTCCTTTACCCAGCAGTGATGTGGGTATGGCTCAAAGTGAGTGTTACGACCATTTGGCAATACATTTGTCTTGAATGAAGAAATGTTATTAGGCCTTTTAATTTTGCCTATACAGACATTACCTATGATGACCCAGCCTAAGTCCAGGTACTGGGCAAACGGAGCATCTGGGGGTCCGCTGACCTGCCTGTGCACCTTGTGGACCCTTAGAATATCTCTTCCCAGCAGAAGAAGGATTTTAGCATCTTTGTCAAGTGGTGGGATTTCACTTGCTATTGACTTTAGGTGAGGGTGGTAGAAGGCAACTTCTGGTGTAGGTATTTCTTCTTTGTTGGCTGGTATCTGGTTGCACTCTACAAGTGTAGGTAAGGGTAATTGTAAGTTATCTCCTAGAGAGGACACAATAAAGCCATGTGCCCTTCTTCCAAAGACCTCTGTAGTGCCGCTACAAGTGCTTAGGGTGTAAGGGTGAACCTCTCCTCTTATGCAAAATAGATCAAACAGTTCAGGTCGGGCAAGTGATCGATTGCTTTGATCATCTAAGATAGCATACACCTTTAAAGTCTTTTCTGGCTGATCCTTGTGGTGAACGTTCACTAGGCATATTTTAGCACAAGACTTGTCACAGTGGTCTTCCCCACAGACTTCAGTGCATGAGGAAAATATCATAGTGGAATTAGGCACCTGATCTGTACTCTTCCCATCGTGATTTGGTCTGGGAGAAAGGTTTGCAGATTGTGAAGGGTTGGGCTCGAGTGGATGGAGAGCTTGAACATGGTCCTCGGAACCGCACTCTATGCACTTGATAGGGATTTTACATTCCTTGGCAAAGTGATCAGTGGAAGCACAGCATCTATAACATACCCCAAAGGTCTTTAGGAGTTCCTTTCGTTCTTGTAGGGGCTTCTTCCTAAAACCGATACATTTTTTGAGGGGATGTGGCTTCTTGTGGATAGGACATAATTGGTTTGGGTTTTCGATCTTGCCGCTCTTGTTTGAGGCGGGAGCTGATGTGGGAGCGGGAATAATGTCTGTCTTCTTAACAGACACGGGACCTCTACGGTTCTTGTAGCTGATTTGTAGGTTGTCACCTTTCAGTGAGGGAGTACTGAACTCACCAAATGCAAAACTAGGATCGTTCTTGGTGTCAGCAATGTTCCTGACAAATTCGCAGAAGTAGGAGAAAGGGGGAAATGAAACCTTGTTTTCCCGTTTGTATTTTGACCCAATTTGGATCCACTTTTCACGTAGGCTATACGGAAGCTTGTAAATGATAGGGTTAACTCCTCGAGCAGTGTCCAGGTAACTGAGGCCCGGTAGTTTAGGGTCGGTTTTGGCAAGCTGGACTTCGAGAAGAAGGTCACTGAGTCTCTGGAACTCTTTATTGTCCTTACCGGATATCGTTGGGAAATTTTCCAATCGTTTAAGCAATGCATTCTCTATGGCTTCAGGACTACCATAACTCTGTTCTAGACGTTCCCATGCAGCGGTGAGACCTGCTGTTGGATTGTCGATGTAGACTGACCTGAGGCTCTTGACACGTTCTGTAGATTGTGGGCCAAGCCACCTGATCAGCAGATCCAGCTCCTCAGCAGCAGAAATACCAAGATCACCTATGGTAGTTTTGAAGGCAGCTGTCCAGCTTCTGTAATTTTCAGGATGGTCATCGAAGCTTACTAGGCCTGACTTGGTGAGCTCTCTTCGAAGTATATACTTTACAAACTCTGCTGTATCAGTTGTCTCTGACTTTACGTAGGAGGTCGCTGGTTGGATGTTGTGCATTGCGTTGTTTATGGTATTGTTGTAAAGAGACGGAAGATATGGTGCAGCAGGGGCGTTCAGCTGAGTTGTTGGGTTAAAGTCTGGAACGGTACTATTAGCAGGAGGTTGGTGACTTGCTTGCAGATTGGTGTGCAATTCTGTGACATATGCAGAATCAGCATGACAGTCAGACGCTGTACTGGGGTGGTTTTGCATGTAGGAAGTTGCTGGAACAGCTTTTGCCTGGTAGTGTGGTGAAGTCCTTGCGTTGTCGTGAAGAATGGAGGCAATTGAGTGCTCGCTGCTGTGGTTTAGGACATAGTTCTTAGTGCGTTCAAAAGGATCTTCCATATCTGCCTTGATGCTGACCCTTTCACTAGCATTTTCCTCTGCACCGATAGCTTGTTCCAAAATCTTTAGTTTTGCTGCAGCTGCCTCGTAGTTGCTCTGTACCTTTAAAGCTTCAATTGCTGCCCTTTGACGTGCTGCTTTAGACGCTGCCTCAGCTTCCATTGCTGCCGCCTCGGCTTGCATTGCTGCAGCTTCAGCCTCCATGTTTGCTCTCTTTTTTGCATATGCGGCCTGTACTTTGCTAGCCTCTGCTTCGGCTCGGGCGTTTATAAGCTGTTCACTAAGCGTTGAGTGCCTTGAACTTCGGGATCTAGAGGAACTTTTAGAATGTCTGGTGGATACGGATCTGTGAGATACAGTGTCCTGTGGCTGCGTTAATTTTGCTTCTGCCTTTGCTTTAGTTAGCAGGATAAAGCTTTCTCTTTCCATGTTAAGAAGCTGGACATTGTTAAGTTGCTCTAATGATTCCTCAGTGTTAATGTTTTGCAGAATAGTTTTATATTTATTGCTTGTAGTCTGGTACAGTTCATATGAAGCAGAGAGATGCTTTATGGTGCCCTCTAGTTGCAGTACCTTATGGCTGGGACATGAAATCACATCAATGTGGGTGAGGATTTTATCCCAAATCTGCTTCAAACTGGTTGCTAGTTCAGTTCTCATGGATTCATAGTTCTCTTTAACCTTCCAAGTGGGTTTCACAGAGCGTTTAGGCAATGCACTGGGCTCTGGGTCCTCATCCTGGCTTTCTCCATGTGGTGCATGCTGTGGTGTTTCATCACACACTGAGCCTTTTCCACTCATGATGGCCTGAGGTACACAGGCTTGGCTGTAGCAGTGAAGAGTGTCTGTATACTGTGTGGGGCTGAAACAAGCTGTGCTGGGGCTGTAACAAGCTGTGCTGGGGCTGTAACAAGCTGTGCTGGGGCTGTAACAAGCTGTGCTGGGGCTGTAACAAGCTGTGCTGGGGCTGTAACAAGCTGTGCTGGGGCTGAAACAAGCTGTGCTGGGGCTGTAACAAGCTGTGCTGGGGCTGTAACAAGCTGTGCTGGGGTTGAATGCAGACTTCTCATACAATACACACAGTTACACTTCACTATGATCTGTCCTGTGACACAGCAATCTCTGTACAAGCTGCTGGATACGTTCTTTTACTATTCTGGAACGGCTGCAAAGGCTATGAATGTGGTTTTCAGGAGCACATGGCGCTCATTGCCCTGATGAGATTATCCATACCAAATCACCTTCCCAGATAGTTTACTCAGTCACAACTCACATGTAAGAAGATCTGGCGCTGTTTATTAGTCGTATGATCTGTAGAATGTGAAGTTACAACAGGTAAAAGAACGATTCTTCCAAACAGGTAGGAGAGATATCACAAGTCACATATAGATGTACAGCATAGAATACACTGGAACAGGAAAGGGGGAGGGGAGAATCTGAAGCATCATGCAAACTATGGAGTGGCCCAAGAGACAAACTTAAGATGCACATTAAAGAAACAGTACATTATAATAAAACAATATCATGTAACATGACAAGGGGATGTCTTGTTTGTATGTGGAGGAACAACATTTTATGTTGATGGATTACATCACACAGGTTTTGCAATATATTACGATCAAACAAAAGAAATGCAAAGGCCATGTGAATGCTCAGAGAGCAGAGTTAAAATCCGTAAAGAAAACTTTAGAAATAACAGCATATGACCCAGTGAATATAATCAGTGACAGCAGTTATGTAGTTAAAGATTTAACACTTCACCTCCAAATAAGGAGAAAAAGTAGAATGGTAGAGTCTCCGGATTAAGCTTTAAAACATGCAGGTATTCTGCCAGAACGGTTTGACTATGCAGAAAAAAAAGGTTTAACTTGTGTTGTTAAAGTTTAGGCAAAAATGTTGATGAAATGGTAGAAGAAGGAAATAGATTTGTAGATCAGGGAGTAAAGGAAGCTGCTTTAATAGGAGGTACGCAATACTTGGAAAATGTAATGATTGCAACTGTTAAAGATGTAGCTTTCAGTAAAGAAACAATGGATCTAGATACTGAAACTGGCTTGTACGGGGTTAAACATGAGGAAACACAAACTTTTGTACCATTTGCACCTACTGGCTTATTGCAAGAGCTGATTGTATTCAATCATCGTACACAGGGCTTGTGGGTACAGAAATACTGTTTAAGGTCCTGCAAATTAAATAAAAAAATTTTAGCATCCTAAATTTAAATATAGTGCAGGAGTGTTTCATTTATTCCAAGACCTAACCAATAGAAACCAAAATTGCAGAGAGTACCTTTGGTAAAAAAAAGAAAAAAAAAAAAAAGACCATGGGACTCTATATAAATTAATTTACATTAAAATAAATAAAAATGGGGGCGGGGCCTGGCTGCCAAACTGAAAGGCTGCATGCAGTGTGGGCTCTGTACAAAAAGTGACAATTAACGCCTAAAAACAGTATTTTGAAAGCAAACAAACAGCTAAATTTGCGCTGATACCTACCTGCAAGCTATTCTGCTACAGCACAAGGGTTTCCAGGCGTCCGACAAGCAGATTGAGCCCACACCGCCACTGAGGCCTACCTCTAGGTAAGAGCCTGGGAGAAGCGGCCGATCTCCATACTGCCTCTCCGACCGGAACAAGCTGACGTTATACGGGTCCCTGCTCCCCCCCCTGCCGGTGGGGTTATCCCGACACCATCACCACAGCCAAGCTTCATCCCTGACAAGCACATCGTCTTAAAGCAAAGACATAGAGGGGTGCAATCTGCCTCAAAATGGCAGCTACTGCACCAGCTGCAGACACACTGAACCGACTGCAGACACTCGAGCAGCGCCTGGACGACCGCATTGCTCACTGCCGGAAAAACAGCCTGGAGTGGCTGTCACGACGCCTGGGAAACGGAGACCAGGGAAACGGAGAAGGCGGCCCATAAAATCCGAGGCTCGCATCTGCCTTCCTGGGCTGAGGGCCCGAAAGGGAAACACCCTGCTGCTTACCCCACATGCCCGGACGGGACTTTTCCATCACACAACCGCCCGGGACCTCGCTTGCGGTGCTGAAAGTGACCGGAGCACTGGAAAGTGCACGAGGGCCCTTGAGAAGGCCTGGGGCCGGCGGAGTGGCCAAAATTGGATGCAGCCCCTAGACCAACCTGCTGGCAGCTTCCCGATCGTTGGCATAGGATGAACGCATAAACACACTCCTGGACAGTACCACAGCGTGCACATCGGGACTTACTCACAAGTAGCTCTAAACAGGCATAAATATGTTGCCTCCTGAATGTTACCAGCAATGCCATAAATGTATATTCTGCTTTTGTTTTACTAGAAAAGTATGATTTTTCTCTTTTTTCAGTCCAATGGTCTATTTCTTAACATGCCTAGCTTGATGCAGACGCGCCCCAAAAGCCTAGTGGTTTACAACTTTTAAGCCTCCTACATATATGTCTTGCCGAAACCTGCAGAATATGCGGCCTTTAGCCTTTATGTATGTTTAGCCTGAAATAATTTAATCCAAGAGTATGCTAGCTCTAAGACACACTTTTCATGGTAGTACTCCTTTATTATCAACCAATATGTCTTATTTTCACCTTGCTTTTACCTAACTAGTACAGGCTATAACTTAAGACATAAGTACCTAACCTGCATTTACAAACAAAAAAATGGTGCCATTCTTGCATGCCATAATACTGTATTCACTGTATTACTGTTTTAGCTTGTACATGCTGTTGTGGCGATACGAGCTTGTTTATGTTACTCATGCACTGCAAAAATAAAGATTGACAAAAAAAAATTAAAAAAAAAAAAAAATTGAAGATAAAGGGAGTAACTGGGTAACACATTTACCAGGAGTATTAATGTCTATTTGTCAACTCCAAGTACTTTTAAAGTTGCGCCAAAACATGCTGAATTATTGTAAGTATTGAACTTTGCTGCTTAAAATAAATATATAGTAAAAAACAAAGAAAAACAAGTTACCTGCGCTCTCTCCTTAACGTTGGCAGGTGGGCTCATCCTCTCATGGCCATTGGAGGTAACTAAAAAAACTCCATTTGTTTAAAAATACATAGGGATTAAGGAGAGAGCGCAGGTAACTTGTTTTTCTTTGGTTTTTACTATATATTGGGGCTGATGTGTACTGTAGTCCTTTGCAGCCGCCCAGTGATGGGAGTGAGCGCAGGACTTATCTTTCTGCATTTGTATCCATTTTTTGTTTCACTCAGCCTTGTTACAATGCAGCCGCCCATCCCATGTGTTCCCTATGAAGGGATAATAATGTATAGGGGTGTATATAAAAAATACCCCTTTCTGTCTCAGAGATTTTTGCCAGAGGCTCAAGGAAGCAAGGTGAATGGTTAGAGTTAGGACCCACCTAGGGGGGTCTGCCTTGACGTTGGCAGGTGGGCTCATCCTCTCATGGCCATTGGAGGTAACTAAAAAAACTCCATTTGTTTAAAAATACATAGGGATTAAGGAGAGAGCGCAGGTAACTTGTTTTTCTTTAATTCTTGTACTTGCACGTGCTGTTGGGGAATTGCAAGCTCAGCTGTGTTATTTTCTTGCACGACAAAAAAAAAAGAATAAAAAAAATACAAAATAAAAATGACTAATTATACTATGGATAAAGAGACTGTTCTCATGGATTCGATTGGAGAGGACATTATTTAATGGACTAAATCAAACAGATTGTGTTTTCTGGTTAAAGGGCCACTATAGGTACCCAGCTCAATGCAGTGGTCTGGGTGCCAGGTCCCTCTAGGGTTAACCCTGCTTGCTGTAAACATAGCAGTTTCAGGGAAACTGCTATGTTTACATATGGGTTAATCCAGCCTCTAGTGGCTGTCTCATTGACAGCCGCTAGAGGCGCTTCCGCGCTTCTCATTGGGATTTTTACAGTGAGAAGACGCCAGCGTCCATAGGAAAGCATTGAGAATGCTTTCCTATGGACTGACTGAATGCGCGCGCGGCTCTTGCCGCGCATGCGCATTCAGCCGATGACGACCAAAGGAGGAGGAGAGTACCCAGCGCTGGAGAAAGGTAAGTGTTTAACCCCTTCTTCCAACTTCAGCCCAGCGGGAGGGGACCATGAGGGTGGGGGCACCCTGAGGGCACTATAGTGCCAGGAAAACAAGTTTGTTTTCCTGGCACTGTAGTGGTTCTTTAATGTAAACTGTATACAATTGCAAAGAATAATAACTATGATACTGTCATCAGTCATGATGTTAGGTACAATCAATGCCCAAGCTTAATTAATGAATTTGTGAAAAATGTCAAGGTAATTGTAAAAAGAATTTAGGCAGCAGTCCAGAAATGAAAGGATTAAAATGGCTTGTAAAATTAGGTAGACAGACAGCCCAGATTTGACCACCCTCCTCTTTCTTGGATTCAATGTAAAAGTGATACAGACAGCTGAACCCCTCAATGTTTTCTCAACTGGAAATGGTTGTGTAAAAAGTCACAGGACACCAAGGCAATCTGTGACTCCTAAAGTTAATTGTTCTTAGTGCAAAAAAAACATTTATTTGAGGTTTTGCAGATATCAAATCAAAAGCGAACAGAAATTTAATTAGTTGATTGAAAATTTTGACAGAGAAAATACTTGTAGTAATAAATCAATAAAGACCCTTGCTTGTAAACTGAAAATCAGACAAATATCTGAGAACAAAGTTAAAATCCCATAAGGAATTGGAGTAAGCTATTATGCCTTATATAAAAAAAAAAAAATTAAAGCATCACAGGGAAAAATTAAATATATTTAATGTAGGATTTCATCTTTTGCAATATGATTATCATTTTTAAATTTGTTGAAATTAATGCCGTGGGGGAGAGACCGGTTGTCTCTTCTCCCTTTACCTCATACTGCAGCTGGGCAGAGAGACCGGTTGTCTCTTCTCCCTTTACCTCATACTGCAGCTGGGCAGAGAGACCGGTTGTCTCTTCTCCCTTTACCTCATACTGCCGCTGGGCAGAGAGACAGGTTGTCTCTTCTCCCTTTACCTCATACTGCCGCTGGGGAGAGGGACTGGTTGTCTCTTCTCCCTTTCTGATACACTGACGATGGAGAGTGAGACCGGTTGTCTCCACTCCCAGAGATGTTCGCTGCTGTTGGGGAGAGGGACCGAAAATCTCTTCTCCCTTTACTTTATACTGCCACTGGGGAGGGAGGCCAACTACAATTACCTCTGCTGATGGGCCGCTGCAACATTCCATTCGCTGGAGTCCTCCACCAACTGAAGCTTGTATCATCTCCTGGCTTGTAAAACATCAGCCACTTGAGTCTCGAGTGTCCTGACAATCTCCACCGAAACATCAGTGGCAAAAAAGGACAGTCGCAATCGAATTCCACAAAGGCACAACTCCTTGTATGTGCGCGCTGCCCGGGGTCTAGCTCACACCATCTCCCGAGTTCATCTTCAGACAGGGATGCTGCTGGACCCTTCACTGCCCTTCCTGGTTTGGGATATCCATTTGGGAGAAAAATCCCACCGCTGCCACCAATGTAACGGATCCTCTATACTCCGGCTTAGTATATCCGTTATAAGTCGCCCAACTAAATCAGTGATCAGAGCCCTTGGTTACCCAAGACTTGATGAAGGGTACAACAGGAATAATATGTTTATTTGGTTAAACATGGCTTTTATACACAGACCCCTACAAGGGGTCTCTCATACAACATTACAGGAGTTTCCCTCCCAAGAATTGCGTGAGGAAAGCAATTTAATTTAATTATCCCTCAGGTACAGAACAATCTACAATAGTTCCAAACACACCACAAACATATTTTAATATTTCAAAAAAGCTATTAGTAAGGTGTGAGAAGTCACACATAAGTGGCCTGGGCTTTGTACAAACCAACTCTCATATCTGCCATATGTCTTGCTTCCCTCTCAGATAGGAAGTCCTTTGATGTGGTAATGATCATTAGCTTTCAAGAAGAACAAAAAAAAGAAACCCTTGTGTTCAATATGATATCCAAAGAGATATTTCCTTAACCCAACTATCCCCCAGGCACTAGAGTTACAGATCATAAAACATAAACTATTAAACATACATCCCACACATATAGGAACCCTAAAAATAAACCAGGGAAATGTCTTGGGAATAGAAGACAAAGTATTAATTTCGGCACAAAGTATATGGCTCATAGTCGGTGGGCAGGAGGCTAGCTACCACACTCCTCCAGGAGTTTGTGGCAAACGTCCAGGGTAAGGAGCGTTCGTCACAGTCTCCTAAAAGATTAACAGAAAAAGTGATGTAATATACTTGCACTATTGTGACCACAATCTTTTTAATAGTGCTCTATGCATAATAACCTTTTGTCTCTGCAACATATCACAACTGCTTAACTCTGTTATTATGCTTTATGCGTCAATTTAAAAAATTCAGACCAGAATGGCAATTCTATCATATTTACTAAAGCCAATTATAGTCAGAATTTGGTAAACCCGACTGAATTGGCTATGTGTATTCCGTGTCTGGTTTAAAGTCAGTACTTTTAACATCTGAATCTTATACAAAGCTTAGGACCTTGAATATGGACAAAGCACTGATTTTAAACTATATAGGGAACAAATGCATCCAGCATGATGCACATTCATAAATTGTTGTTCACTTGCTTTTATGCAAAAGAATGATAATTAAGTAAGAATCCAATATACACACAAATCAAGGCAAAACATAAGTGTATTGATATTTAAGAAGGCAGTTGAATAAAATACAAATAGTGATGAACCGAACGGTTCGCTGGCGAATAGTTCCTGGCGAACATAGCATGTTCGCGTTCGCCACCGCGGGCGAACACATGCGCGGTTCGATCCGCCCCTTATTCGTCATCATTGAGTAAACTTTGATCCTGTACCTCACAGTCAGCAGACACATTCCAGCCAATCAGCAGCACACCCTCCCTAGCCGACCCTCCCACCTCCTGGACAGCATCCATTTTAGATTAATTTAGAAGCGGCATACATTTTTTTTAAATTTTTTTTAATTTTTTAAATTTTTTTATTTATTTATTTATTTATTTTTGTAATTCTTTATTTTTGTAGTGCATGGAGGTATAACAAATGAGCATGTGGTACCCCAACGGCATTCCTCATGCTTCTCAAGTAACAATTGTAACAATAGGGTATATGTTAATACCCTAGTCTGCGCGAAGCCCTCCATGGGTGAAGATGGATTAATTATTTTTTTTGCGCTCAGGTTTTTTATTTTATTTTTAAGTTCGACGGGTATGATGGCTTTTTATTTGGCCTTTTTTTGGGGCTGAAAAATGAAGATTTTAGAAAAAAGAAGACGTTGAATAGTAAGTTGAATTTTACTTTACAGGGTAGTCATTTTATTTCCCCTCACTATTTTTTAGGGTGAGGGGGGTAGGTAGGGGCTTTTTTATTTGGGTGTGTGACTAGGGGCTTGGGGACCCCTAGTCACCTTTTGTGGGGGAGGGGAGATTTTCATTTAGGGCCCCTACCCGCCGCTCATGGGTGGGGGCCGGGGGGGACAGTAGGTTCCCCCTCTTATTGTAACTTAGGACCCCCACCCGCCGCTCAGGGGTGGGGGCGGGGGGAGGACAGTAGGTCCCCCCCCCCATTATTCTTTTATAGGGCCCCCACCCGCAGCTCAGGAGCCATGTTACTCTGTATATAGAGGGGAGCCATGTTACTCTGTATATAGAGAGGAGCCATGTTTACTCTGTATATAGAGAGGAGCCATGTTTACTCTGTATATAGAGAGGAGCCATGTTTACTCTGTATATAGAGGGGAGCCATGTTTACTCTGTATATAGAGGGGAGCCATGTTTACTCTGTATATAGAGGGGAGCCATGTTTACTCTGTATATAGAGGGGAGCCATGTTACTCTGTATATAGAGGGGAGCCATGTTACTCTGTATATAGAGGGAGCCATGTTATTCTGTATATAGAGGGAGCCATGTTTACACGGTATATAGAGGGAAGCCATGTTACTCTGTATATAGAGGGAGCCATGTTACTCTGTATATAGAGAGGAGCCATGTTTACACTGTATATAGAGGGAGCCATGTTACTCTGTATATAGAGGGAGCCATGTTACTCTGTATATAGAGGGAGCCATGTTACTCTGTATATAGAGGGAGCCATGTTTACACGGTATATAGAGGGGAGCCATGTTTACACTGTATATAGAGGGGAGCTATGTTTACACTGTATATAGAGGGGAGCCATGTTACTCTGTATATAGAGAGGAGCCATGTTTACACTGTATATAGAGGGGAGCCATGTTACTCTGTATATAGAGGGAGCCATGTTATTCTGTATATAGAGGGAGCCATGTTTACACGGTATATAGAGGGAAGCCATGTTTACACGGTATATAGAGGGAAGCCATGTTATTCTGTATATAGAGGGATCCATGTTTACACGGTATATAGAGGAAGCCATGTTACTCTGTATATAGAGGGAGCAATGTTATTCTGTATATAGAGGGAGCCATGTTTACACGGTATATAGAGGGAAGCCATGTTACTCTGTATATAGAGAGGAGCCATGTTACTCTGTATATAGAGAGGAGCCATGTTACTCTGTATATAGAGAGGAGCCATGTTACTCTGTATATAGAGAGGAGCCATGTTACTCTGTATATAGAGGGAGCCATGTTACTCTGTATATAGAGGGAGCCATGTTTACACGGTATATAGAGGGGAGCCATGTTACTCTGTATATAGAGGGAGCCATGTTACTCTGTATATAGAGGGAGCCATGTTACTCTGTATATAGAGGGAGCCATGTTACTCTGTATATAGAGGGAGCCATGTTTACACGGTATATAGAGGGAAGCCATGTTACTCTGTATATAGAGAGGAGCCATGTTACTCTGTATATAGAGAGGAGCCATGTTTACTCTGTATATAGAGGGGAGCCATGTTACTCTGTATATAGAGGGGAGCCATGTTACTCTGTATATAGAGGGGAGCCATGTTACTCTGTATATAGAGGGGAGCCATGTTACTCTGTATATAGAGGGGCGCCATGTTACTCTGTATATAGAGAGGAGCCATGTTACTCTGTATATAGAGGGGAGCCATGTTACTCTGTATATAGAGGGGTGCCATGTTACTCTGTATATAGAGGGGTGCCATGTTACTCTGTATATAGAGGGGAGCCATGTTACTCTGTATATAGAGGGGAGCCATGTTACTCTGTATATAGAGGGGAGCCATGTTATTCTGTATATAGAGGGAGCCATGTTTACACGGTATATAGAGGGAAGCCATGTTACTCTGTATATAGAGAGGAGCCATGTTACTCTGTATATAGAGAGGAGCCATGTTTACACTGTATATAGAGGGAGCCATGTTTACACGGTATATAGAGGGAAGCCATGTTACTCTGTATATAGAGGGAGCCATGTTATTCTGTATGTAGAGGGAGCCATGTTTACACGGTGTATAGAGGGAAGCCATGTTACTCTGTATATAGAGAGGAGCCATGTTTACACTGTATATAGAGGGAGCCATGTTACTCTGTATATAGAGAGGAGCCATGTTACTCTGTATATAGAGAGGAGCCATGTTTACACTGTATATAGAGGGGAGCCATGTTACTCTGTATATAGAGGGGAGCCATGTTACTCTGTATATAGAGGGGAGCCATGTTACTCTGTATATAGAGGGGTGCCATGTTACTCTGTATATAGAGGGATGCCATGTTACTCTGTATATAGAGGGGTGCCATGTTACTCTGTATATAGAGGGGTGCCATGTTACTCTGTATATAGAGGGGAGCCATGTTACTCTGTATATAGAGGGAGCCATGTTTACTCTGTTTATAGAGGGAGCCATGTTACTATCTGAGGTGGTTAACTATAATTGGCCCTGGCATGTTTGTTAGTCTGGCCTGCATGGTTGTCTGGCATGAATAAAAGTAGCATGTTTCAACTATATTAGTAGTTAGACTAGTTTGCACTAAAACATGTGCAAATGGGGAGTTTGCGGTTGTGCAAATGGACTGTTTGCGGTGCGTTAAACGGGGAGTTTGGTCTGTCACTGGGAAGCGGGCATAACCCTTACACTACCTGATCGATACAACATCATACCTGATGTTTTAAAGCACGTTATTCCAAACAATTTAGGAATGTTAGGTGATTTATGCCCTTTATGGATTAAAACCATGGACTGTTAAAGGCATCAACTATGTAACTCTGCATCAACTATGTAATTTTCCATGGGAGTTTTGCCATGGATCCCCCTCCGGCATGCCACAGTCCAGGTGTTAGTCCCCTTGAAACAACTTTTCCATCACTATTGTGGCCAGAAAGGCTGGGCAAGCCTCTCGATACTGGGGTAGGCCGGGCAAGCCTCTCGATACTGGGGTAGGCCGGACAAGCCTCTCGATACTGGGGTAGGCCTCTGGATACTGGGAAGGCAGGCCTCTGGATACTGGGAAGGTAGGCCAGGAGGACCAGACCAACAACATAACATGAACTGGCAATCAAGAAAGGGTGAGGCTCAACTAAATAGCGAGAAGTTAATCACAAAGTAAGGTCAGCTGTGAACAGAGAGATATCACAGTCTCGGTGCAGCAGCCTAAAATAACACCACAGGTAGGACAGGAGGACCAGACCAAAGAAGTGGCACTGTGAGGTACTGCACCAGACTGAGAATAACCTGAATCGTGACAGTAGGCAAGGTTAAAATATTATCAAGCTATCAGTGGAATCTCACACTAAAACATAAGCTGTAATATATTTTGACATATCACATATCACTGAGGAAAGCAGAACATCTGGGCCTCAACAAATTTGAATATCAAAACACTGTAGAAATATTAAAAAAACATTTTTAAAAAACACACAAATAAGTCAGCACTTATAAACACAAATAACTGAAGAAGGCAGCAACCCTGAAAAAGGGATTCCCTCCAAAACCTTTTTTTTTTTTTTTAATTGCCAATGACAAAATATAAAAAGGGGGAGGGCTGCGCCCCACTTGTATAAGTGAACAGTACGTAAATTCCAATCAAAGGGGTAGAATATTTCACATGCAGAGTACCCTTCTTAAAGTTTGATGTAGGGAGATGGTATTCTTAAGCTGAGAGGATACGATTTGGCTTCAATTTTCTCAAATGTTTATAACATATGGAGAGATAAAGGGTAGAAAAATCCAATAGTGTAACATGTACAAGTAATAGGCAGGGTAGGATGATGATATTAAACTCACATTTGTTAGAGCTTGGCCAGCTCTAGCGTGTCTCACGTACAGTGGTACAATCCCCACTTATAGAATTTGATGTGAGTGTCCTCAGTGTAATAGGGAACCAGAACTCAAGGAGAAGGGACTATGATCCCCACCTGGGTTTCTTTGGAGTAGGAAACAAGATATATATATGCCAGGTTCTATGTAAGAATAAAAAATAAAAAATAAAATTAAAAGGATAATTGGCACAAAAGACTTATGTCAGTGACCAAAATAAAACTATTTAATGTTTAAAATCCAAACAGTTAACATCCATAAAGTTTCGCCTAAATGGCTTCTTCAAATGGAGTAAAACATACATGCTGGCAGGATAGTTTATGTAGGTATAAAACAAATTAAAATTGGTGCCAACATTACAGCATCCAATCATAAAACAGTTTTGAATCACATATTAAAAATAACTATCCCTTTAAGGATCGAGGACGTCCACGGTATTCCTTAGTATTTACCCAATCGCCGTCGTCCCCTCGCCGGCGATGGGTTTTGTTCCCGGTCGGGGGTGGGGAGGAGGGACTGCCTAAAAGCCCAGACAGTCCCCCTCTGCAAATTAGGCCCCCGTTGGCCATGTGATCGCTCTGAAAGAGCAGTCACATGGCTGAAATAGGTGCCTGTGTATCTGTATCTGTATCTGAAAGTTACAGGGTCAAATATAAGGCTTTGAAATTTGCCAGATTGCTTATGTTGCTTTTGAGAGCATATGGTAGCCCAGGAATGAGAATTACCCCATGATGGCATACAATTTGCAAACGAAGACAACCGTATTGCAAATGGGGTATGTCCAATTTTTTTTAGTAGCCACTTAGTCACAAACACTGGCCAAAGTTAGCGTTCATAATAGTTTTTTTGCATTTTTAACACACAAACAAATATAAATGCTAACTTTGGCCAGTGTTTGTGACTAAGTGGCTACTAAAAAAAGACTGGATATACCCCATATTGAATACCCTGGATTGCCTACTTTAAAAAAAAAATATGTACATTCCGAGATTTATTTCAGAGATAACAGTGTTACAATGTCACTATTTATAAATTTAAAAAATATATATTTTGACACAGCCTGTCCTACTTGTACTTTTACCCTATAACTTGCACACAAAAAAAGGTGTAAACACTGGGTGTTTTTAAATTCAGGGCAAAATGTTTAATCTATTTAGCATTTTTTTTCATTACCTTTTGTAGATGAGTAAAATATTTTTTAAGAAAAAGTAAAAAAACATGTTTCACTATATTTTATTATTTTTGTAAGTAAATTATATGACATGATACAAATAATGGTATGTAAAGAAAGCCCTTCTTGTCCTGAAAAAATATATAATTTGTATGGGAACAGTAAATGATAGAGAGTAAAATTACAGCTAAACCACAAACACCACAAAGTGTTAAAACAGCCCTGGTCCTTAACATACAACATGGCCAAACAGTCCGGTCCTTATGGGGTTAAACCTGCAGTGATTGTCCTCCTCTGTGACATTTCATGGCATCAGAGCTGCACCAGGACTCAGCTACTAGTGCTGTCACTGTGAAAACTCTGGACCTAGTGTGCAGGAAATTGCTGCAAGTGTCCTGAGAGACAGAGTTATTTCAAGTACCAGAAGCTATAACTTGATATTGCAAAGAAGAAGAAGGGCTTCCACATCGAGCAATTCACGTTTTTTGTTAAGCGGAATTGATCAGGTGTTGTAAAACAATGGAGCCTGACTTCTCTCTGACAGCGCGTAGCATACGTCTGACAACCAGACCTGTTAATGGCAAAATTAACCTCTCAGTTCCTACACCCAAAACAAGGAACCCCAGCATAAACTCTTCCATGAATACTTCAGTTAATGTAAGCCAGAAAGTGCTCGCAAACAAACCAAAACTGGATTCTGAGAGGAAACATGTCTTCTCCAGCTCGACTGAAGGTAAAGTGTTGCAGGTCTCCACATTGCCACTTACTGCCAAGAAAATCCTTTCAGGTCCTACCTCCAACACAAGGGACTCTAGTAACTGCTTAAAGATTATTTCAGTCAATGAGAGACAAAAACTGCTCAAAAAAAGAACAAAAATCGATTCTGAGAAGAGACATGTCTTACCCAGCTTGACTCAAGGTAAAATGTCGCTGGTCTCTACACCACCACCTTCTGCCAAAAAGAACCTTGTGGGTCCTAACTCCAACAAAGGGAACCCCAGTATTAACAGCTCAAAGAAACAGCCAGTCAATAAAAAACAGGAAGTGCCCACAAATTCACCAAAAATAGTTTCTGAGATGGAACATTTTCAACCCAGCTTGACTGAAGGTAAAGTGTCGCTGGTCCCCACACCTCCAGAGAAGGAACAAATTAATAAGAAGGAGTATTTTAATCCGACTGTAATGAAGCCTTCAAATTTGCAAAAAGAGAAGGATACATTTTTCAAATCAAACTTTATGTACAACCCTCAGTTTGAATATGCAAAAACTCCTCTGCCATCTGCCTCAGCTCAGAACAGCCATGCTTCTAACAGATTTCTTCAAGTGGCCATTGGTATAATACAAAATACACTCAAGAAATATAAAAATTATGAACACTATGAAAAAGCTACAGGAGGCAATCTTCTATCAACAAAGCAGATCCATCAGCAAGCACGCAAATACATGGAAGCTGAAGGTTGTCAAGGGGAGATTGCTGTTAATCTCACTGAAGATGTAGTTTCACAAGCCTCTATGGGAACTGTGAAAAGGAAACCAACAATGACAATCAATGTCTCTATGGCACGAGAACTGTGGCTACAAGGGACACTGAGACATGAGATTGGAACTCATTATTTTAGAACGGTCAACAACAGTAAACAGCCATGGAATAACAGCAATGGTAGAGTAAAATATGGACTGAAGCCAGCAAACCCAACTGAAGAAGGACTGGCAACCATCCACAGCCTTATATTTCATCCTGATCCCGATTTGTGCAGAGTTGCCCTCCTGTACTATACCATCTACCAAGCAAGCTTAATGTCCTTCAGTGAACTATTTGAGCATTTGAAAATATTTATCAAAGACCCAGAAGCCAGGTGGTATTATTGTGTCCGAGCAAAGAGGGGCCTGACAGACACAGCACAGCCAGGATGTTGTACCAAGGATCAAGTATACCTTGAAGGTGTTCTACACATCCTAAGGCACAGGCATACCATAGATTTCAAGCTTTTAATGGCAATGGGAAAGGTTTCCTATGCAGATATAAACCGTCTAAAAAAGATTGCAGTGATCAGTAATCCAAGGATCCCTCAGTTTCTCAAGGACAGGAACCGGTACATGATGCGTCTGGAGAAGATAATGCAAGTCAACAAACTAACCGACGCTTCGCTAAGAACGCTTGTCGATTGAGCTTTGAGTGTTAAGGCCATCGGGCAGATTTCCAATACCACCATCCTGCAAACCCTAGCTGCCTACCACCAATCATCGAATCCCACCCTCATAACCACTCAGTAAGTATATTATCTACATTTACCTCTTTTTCTAATAGTGTCTTTTCTTTTATAATGGCATCTTACTATGTCTGCTATCTCTTTCTTTTGCTTTACCTTGTACTTTTTTTCCTGTATTATACTTGACTTCATTGTGTCTTATCCCCCGATTATTTTCCTTTTTCTCCAGCCTGCCATCAGGTTAGAGCATGCCAGAGAAAAGAGGAGGAAATCTGGAAATTCAACTTCATACAGGTAAGCCATCAGCTAAGTGTATATAGAGTTACAATCTCACAGATATCTTCCATAAAGAAAACCTTAAAACATGAAAAAAAAACAACAACACATATACATAGTGCAAATCAGTGAATTGTAATATAAAAAGTAATCCCCTTATCCTATCTCTATATGAAAGCAACTCACAACGTGGCTCAGATCAGACCCTGGATATTGGTGTATTGCAAATAACAGCAGTGTTCTCTGTTTAAAGAAACAGTCTAAGAAATTGTCAGGTGAGAACTTTGCACATTTATTTAAAAATCCACATTAAAAACACAATTTGGAGGCAAAAATATATACATATATAACTATCTATCAATCCATCCTATATATATATATATATATATATATATATATATATATACCGTATTTATCGGCGTATAACACGCACTTTTTTCCCCTGAAATTAAAGTTCCTGTACCGCGGTGCAAGCTGTGAAGCCGGCCCACGCTTCAGGACAGGTAAGTAATTATGGGAGGGGAGGGGGGGGAGGGAAGGGGAGGGGGGGAGTACACTATGGGAGGGGAGGGGGGGGGAGTACACTATGGGAGGGGAGGGGGGGGAGTACACTATGGGAGGGGAGGGGGGGAGAACACTATGGGAGGGGAGGGGGGGAGAACACTATGGGAGGGGAGGGGGGGAGAACACTATGGGAGGGGAGGGGGGAGAACACTATGGGAGGGGAGGGGGAGAATACTATGGGAGGGGAGGGGGAGAATACTATGGGAGGGGAGGTGGAGAATACTATGGGAGGGGAGGGGAGGGGGAGAATACTATGGGAGGGGAGGGGAGGGGGAGAATACTATGGGAGGGGAGGGGGGAGAATACTATGGGAGGGGAGGGGGGGAGAATACTATGGGAGGGGAGGGGGGGAGAATACTATGGGATGGGAGGGGAGGGAAGGAGAATACTATGGGAGGGGAGGGGGAGAATACTATGGGAGAGGAGGGGGGGAGAATACTATGGGAGAGGAGGGGGGGAGAATACTATGGGAGAGGAGGGGGGAGAATACTATGGGAGAGGAGGGGGGGAGAATACTATGGGAGGGGGGGAAATACTATGGTAAGGGGGGAACACTATGGGATGAGGGGGAACACTATGGGATGAGGGGGAACACTATGGGATGAGGGGGAACACTATGGGATGAGGGGGGAATACTATGGGATGAGGGGGGAAATTTCCTGGAATTTCTTTCTAAAAATGAGGTGCGTGTTATACGCCGGTGCGTGTTATACGCCGATAAATACGGTATATAAAACTAGCTAACTGATATATTGGTGCAATTGCACTTCTTCTGGTGCAAATAAGGACAAGAACCAGTATAAGATGCTTCTGGAGAGGACAATGCAAGTCAACAAACTTTACTAAATACACTTGTCATTAAGCTGTGAGTGTTAGAACATCAGACAGATTTACATAGTGCAGCATAAAGTTTCTCAGAATATTGTCACAATTCCACCATCCTGCAAACCCTGGAGCCACTGAAACCCACCCTTGTAACTACTCAGTAAGTACATTTCCTACATCTACCTCTCTTTCAAAGGGCATCATTTCTTTTATAATGGTTGCTTACTATGTCCATTGAACCTTTTTCTTAACCTTGTTGCTTTTTTTGTTGTGTATATTATTTGACTGTTATTGTATCTTGGCTTTTTTTTTTTTCTTCTTTCAGTTTGCCATCAGGTTAGAACATGCCATAGAAAGGAAGAGGAAATCTGGAAATTCAGACACATCCAGGTAAGCCAGCAGATATATATATATATATATATAAATATATTTACAATCTCACAGATATCTTACATGTAAAATACCTTAAAGGGACTCTCCAGTGCCAGGAAAACAATCCGTTTTCCTGGCACTGCAGGACCCCTCTCCCTCTCACCTCCCAGTCCCCGGTTGCTGAAGGGGTGAAAATTTAGAGGCAGCGACATGTCCCACGTTGCTGCTTCTTCCTTCGCCGCCGCTCCTCCCCTTCATTACGTCAGCCCTATGGGGATTTTAGCGACGCTGGAGGTCCTCACATAGCGCAAGGACGTCCAGCAACGCTCTAGCACAGATAATCTGTGCTATGATCCCGGAAGTGCCCTCTAGTGGCTGTCTAGTAGACAGCCACTAGGGGAGGACTCAACCCTGCAAGGTAATTATTGCAGTTTATAAAAACTGCAATAATTACACTTGCAGGGTTTAGTGTAGTGGGAGTTGGCACCCAGACCACTCCAATGGGCAGAAGTTGTCTGGGTGCCTGGAGTGTCCCTTTAAACGGGAAAAACACGTATACATAGTGTAAACCATGTATAATTTCCTTATCCTATTCCCATACAAAAGCAATTCATCAAGTGTCTCAGATCAGACCCTGGATACTGGTGCATAGCAAATCCCAGCAGGGTTCTCGGTTTAAAGAGACAGTCTAAGAATTTGTCAGCTGTGAACTTTGCACATTTATCTAAAAATCAAAACCTGAGAAATACAGTATATTTGGCATGGTTATATTTGTGAGCCAATACTAAATAAAAATATTTGGACTTTGTTGCACTAACCTAGGAACACCTCTAATGGCAGTCACACAGAGACAATGTGCAGCACTGACGTTCAGCGTCCCCACGCCCTACATGGAGATGCTGAGCGTTCCTCAAACAGATGCAGTGATTTAATGTATCTTTATGAGGAGATGCGGATTGGTGCAGCTCTGCGTTTTGGATTGCCTGAGATCATCAAACTTGTTGATGTCAGCCAAGGAGGCTGAGCCAACTGCTAGAAAACCGGCGTGGCGCTGGAAAAAGGTAAGTAAATTACCTTTTTCACAGGGGCAGGGGGCCCGGATACCTAAATTATATTTTCACACCTATACTGTCACACTTCTCACACTACAGTTTTCCTTTTATGAAGCAGTTTTGCTGTATAGCTCATGTCCCTGCAGTCTCACTGCTTAATTCTCTGCTACTGAGGAGGTAAATCACTTCTTTTTGTACAGACCTTAGCACACCTACCCTGGCTAACATACATTTTACTATATACGAAATATAGAGAAATATACGCGGCAAACTTAATAACCTGTTTAGATATTATAAATAAATCAGTTTTAAAAAAATAATCAAACTTTATGAGAATGCCTAGTACCATATTTGCTATTAACTAATATATTTCCCTGTCTAGGACAGTGGCTCCCATGAATTCTGGCACAAAACATGATAATGCAGAACTGTAGACTACTCAATAGAAGCTTTTAGGAATTACTGTATGTTATGGATAAGGATTCATGTGAACCTGCATAAACCTGTGAGAAGAAGAAATTGAATGTTGACTGAGGACTGGGACCTGGACAAAGATTGTGTAAATGCTTATGAGTGCCTGCCATCTTCCAATGCCCAGAGTGCTCTTCCACAAAAAATATTTTACTTGCACAACTAAATAAATATTTCAAGTCCTAAATAACTGTGTCTGTATATGGATTAATGTTTGAATATATGGAGATATATATTTATACTAATATATTTAAAAAAACACACACATTAATAATATAAAGAAATAAAATTAGAACCTCCAGCTGGATTTTGGAACTTTAAGTGTTAACTCTATGTAGCACAAACTTATGTGGACAAGGGCTTAACGTTGAGTGGAAGTGATGTAGGTTACCAAGGAGTACTGCATTTTAAGTGGCAGGACTGAAAGTGTTAATTGCGTGCTTCTTTTAAAGTTTAAAATCTAATTTAACATCTCACAGCTCTCTGACTGGGTAACCCTGCTAAGTGTAGCTCACTGTGAGAACACCTCTTCCACAGAGGCTCCTAGTACGCAGCGGTAAAAGTCCTGTAGCTTTCCGGAGGCTCTGTGGATAGCACTATCCAACCATAGAGCACCAAACTCAGCTAGTAATGTCGCGGGTACTTGCAGGGATGGCACACCAATTTTTAGCTAAGCAGGAAAAGATTAATTTTTTTTCAACCCCCTTCCCCTGGGACCTTCTCAAGGAAAACGACAGGAGTGGTCAGTGGCAGGATAGTGGGACTTGTAATAGAGGTGGCATTGGTAGGATAGTGGAAGTTGGAGTAGAGAGGGCAGTGGCAGGATAGTGGGAGTTTGAGTTGAAGTGGTAGGATAGTGGGAGGTGGAGTAGAGAGGGTTGTGGCAGGATGGTGTGAGTTGCAGTAGAGAGAGAGAGCAGTGGTAGGATAGTGGGAGTTGGAGTGGAGTTGGCAGTTGCAGAATAGTGGGAGTTTGAGTAGAAAGGGTAGTGGTAGGATAGTGGGAAGTGGAGTAGAGAGGGTTGTGGCAGGATGGTGTGAGTTGCAGTAGAGAGAGAGAGCAGTGGTAGGATAGTGGGAGTTGGCAGTTGCAGAATAGTGGGAGTTTGAGTAGAAAGGGTAGTGGTAGGATAGTGGGAGGTGGAGTAGAGAGGGTTGTGGCAGGATGGTGTGAGTTGCAGTAGAGACAGAGGGCAGTGGTAGGATAGTGGGAGGTGGAGTAGAGAGGGTTGTGGCAGGATGGTGTGAGTTGCAGTAGAGAGAGAGCAGTGGTAGGATAGTGGGAGTTGGAGTGGAGTTGGCAGTGGCAGAATAGTGGGAGTTTGAGTAGAAAGGGCAGTGGTAGGATAGTGGGAGATGGAGTAGAGAGGGCTGTGGTAGGCTAGTTTTGGCCTTTTAAAAAGTTTGTAGAGGAATTATAAAAGAAGAAACAGAATCTTGGAAGCTAATTATTTCTGTCACTGTTATTCTTACTTGGAGTCCAGCAGTAGGAGGTGTGTCAGTTACTGGCTGCATACATCTCTAACAGCTGCTTTGAGTGCCAGGTCCCTCCTCTCTCTCACCCTGCACTCTGAAAGCCCCGCCCCTTCCTCTTAGCAGCGTTAATGCCCCCGGATGTTCTCTAATCAAGCAGCCTGTATTTAACTGCTGTCTGCGAATCCCTATCCTTGTAGTCTTCAGAGATAGTGACCTCTGCTGGAGTGCCCTAAGCCTAAGGCAACTGCCTGTACTGTCTTCAGATAGCAAAGGCCCTGTATACTTGCTAACACTATGCAGTAGGTTGCTCCGACTCATTAACAGGAATACTAGCTGAGGGTATTCCTTATACAAGTAGTGGCGTAGTGTGGGTTACCAGCACCCAGGTTAAGGCAGGTATTGCGCCCACTAACCCATGAATTTTTACAACTTCCCTTTAACATGCAACTAGATAGCCTTGCTCCTCCTTCCCTACCCGTCTCGGTCACATGTGGGACACTGAGAGTTGCGGAATTCTTAAAATCCACCATTTGTATAGTCTATAGTCGTAGTCTTTATAGTCATAGTCTTTAGTCGTGATGCGGATTGTAATGGATCGATGGGCACCCCGACTGGGTACCTCCATTGAAGGATGCTCCTAGCGCTTCCTGAGGACTCCAAGCACTGCAGCAGACACCACAACCACCGAACCGGAGAAGCATACGAATGCTCTCAAGCATTGAATGCTGTAAACAGCTGAACAGGAAAAGCATACAATCAGCTTACACTCCTGGCAATCAGCATACAATCCAATTCCCCCAATAACGAGACAACACTTTGTTTTGAGGTCAAGCAGAACCTGACTGTACTGGCACATACAGTCTCTTTTATTCACAATCCACAAACATAGTACTCCCCCCGGGTTTTACAGAACAACCAATCAATCCGTACAATACACACAGGCACTCCCACACAAAATCCTCCCCTCTGCCTGTGATATGATTACTGAACACAATGGGTAATATCATTATCACAGGCAGAGGAATACAGTTTTATAAAACATATCACAGGGACACCAAAACATGCAATAACCCCATATAAACCACATATCCAAAATTCACCCAGATCCGTTCAGTAGTTTGGAATGTTTAATGCAGATTCCGCAGAACATATACAGATTATATAAAAAAGAATTACTGTATAATGTGTCCCCTGTTGTATAGTTTAAAACTACTGCACAATGTCTTTGTGCACCAAATACCGGCGAGATGGCACTGTGTAGAAAAGTCACAACAGTGTCTGTGAGTTAAAATGGCCGCCATCCATTGTTCTCACCATGTGCCTCTGATACATGAAATGGTGGCCACCCAGTAACTCCACAGTATGTCCCCAGATGGTTCTTAAAGGGCCAGTAGCAGCATAATACAATACAAGATGCCCAAATCAGTTCCTAGAAGGGCAATACATCCCAGGGCCATAGTCGCAGGGCAAGAGGCTGGCAGTCCTCTCCAGGTACAAGTGGCGGGGCTGGTTCCGCCACATGGATTTTAAAGATTCCGCAACAAAACTATCACGGAAATGAGGCAGGTAGGGAAGCAGGAGCAAGGCTATGAAGGCGCCCGTTACCAGTCTACCAATATGATACCAGCGGTGTCTTCAAACAGAATATCATGCTGTTGATATGAAATATATTATTCACGGAAAAGAATTACATGACGACAGTGTGGCTGTAATTAGCAAGACAAATGTTACGTGGCAACAATTATTTGCCCATCATGTTGAAAAACTGTGTAGAATGCTCAAACATTTGGAGATTTGTATTTTCTTTTCTTTCGAAATTTTGCGCTAAGGGTAACAACCCCTGTGGTCGTACGACAAACTACACTACGCCACTGTTATCCAGTGGTGTCCTTAGTTTGAGGGAGCTCCTGTCCTGTACAGGCTGCTCACGTTTTTTTTTTTTCTTATCCCCTACTATACACAGAAGGACCTTTCCTCCTTAGCCATTTTTCCAGCTTAGCCCAGACCTAATGGTACCTGGGGAGTGTATGTTCCCAGCACTGTTGGTTCCCTCTGTCTCACTGCAGTCTCCCACCAGGTCCTCGCACTGTGTTACATGTTTCTCACGTCCTTCCTTAACACCTTGTACTGTATAAATACACTGCATGTTGTTCAATAAACCTTGGTTGTCTTGTCCCAACAATCAGTCTTGTCTAGTGTTAGGGTACATGGTGGTAAGTGCTATTCATCACGTTATCCAGTTATTGGTTGATATTGCAGGGGAAGCTCAGGATACTAGGTAAGTAGCCATAAGGTACCAGGTTGCTGCAGTATCTCTTGGAGATCGCTGGTGGCTTGGAGAAGGGACAGACACAGTTGCAGGTTGCAGGTCTGGGTCTAAAGTCAGAGGCCAGGTACACTGTTCCCATTAAATACTTCTCACCCACTGCCAATGGATAAAAGAGGATATGAGGGGAAATGTAATTAAATACATTACAAGCACATACAGTTGTGCTTAAAGGTTTGCATACCCTTGGAAAATTGGTAATATATGTACCATTTTTAAATAAAACATGAATGAGTAGGCAAAACACATTTATTTCTTATGGTATTCATATTCAACTGTACGTTATAACAGAATGGCACAATCTGACACAAATGACCCTGTTCAAAAGTCTGTACACCCTTAGTTCTTAATACTGTGTATTGCCCCCTTGAGCATCAATGACATTGTGCAGTCTTTTGTAATAGTTGTCTATGAGGTGGACCCAAATTCTTGCAAGTAATATATGCCATTCATCTTGGCAAATGCCTCCAAGTTATGCAAAGTCTTTGGTCGTCTTCCATGAACCGCACATCTGAGATCTCCCCAGAGAGGCTCGATGATATTAAGGTCAGGGGACTGTGATGGCCACTCCAGAACCTTCAACGTTTTCTGCTGTAACCACTGGAGGGTCAACTTGGCCTTGTGCTTAGGGTCATTGTCATGCTGCAAAGTCCAAGAACATCCCATGTGCAGCCTTCGTGCAGATTAATGCAAATTGTATGCCAGTATTTTCTGATAACATGCTGCATTCATCTTGCCATCAATTTTCACAAGATTCCCTGTGCCTTTAGAGCTTAGACACTCCCAAAACATCAGTGAGCCAACATCATGGATCACAGTGGGGAATGTATTCTTTTAACTATAGGCCATGTTGACCCCTCTCCAAACATAGCATTTATGGTTGTGACCATAAAGCTCTATTTTGGTCTCATCACTCCAAATTACAGTGTGCCAGAAGCTTGGAAGCATATATTGTAACCAGGCTTTTTTGTGGCATTGGCGCAGTTAAGGCTTCTTTCTCGCAACTCAACCATGCAGCTCATTTTGTTTAAGTATCGTCGTATTGTGCTCCTTTAAATAAACACACAGTCTTTTTCAACAGCAGCCTTGTGACAAACTCCCCTTCCCACGTGAGTTTGCCACGAGCTCTTGGAGGAGCTTGCTTGCCAGCCTCCTGCCCACAGACTATGGGCCCTGCAGGGAAACCTGTAAAAGACTACCGAAGTTGACCGACTGATTTCATGGAACTGTTTTGGGCATAGGACCATGTGCACGGTCGGTCAAATTATGACGTCCATGAAAATCCCGAACCCCTGAATCGATCTGGGTGATTTTTGGAAATGTCGGTACCGCAGATTGGGGCTATCAGGGGATATGTGTTTTAGGGGTACTTTTGGGGTGTTGTTGTAGTGCATGTTTTTTCTGTGCTTGGAGATAATTGGATTAGATTAGTACAGTTCCTGATCCAATTATCTCCCATGCACAGAAGAGGAATTATCTAATTGTATATGGGAGTGTCATGTATTTAACCCCTTAAGGACACATGACGTGCCTGACATGTCATTATTCCCTTTTATTTCAGAAGTTTGGTCCTTAAGGGGTTAAACACCTTTCTCACTGGTCTGTGATTTTGTGCTGCAGTCCCCCACAAATGGCAGCTGTAGGTAAATAAAGCTCTTTCTATGGATGATCTTGCTAAAGCTCTTTCTATGGAGGATATTAGTCTCCATAGACTTCAATAGTGTATTCTCTTGCATGCAAGGAGGAAGGTGACATGTTCAGGTAAGGAATACCTACAATTCCTAGCTACCCTGTCTAGGGTCTTTGCATAATTTGTAGACAGTGACAGAGCCGCTTTAACACTAAATAAGAGTCCATGGCCATCCACAGCTCGACCCCTACTGAAGGTATGGCTAAGACAGAAATGCCACTCTTCCTTCGTGAACGTAAGTATTTTTTTCAACATAGATCACTATGTAACTATATCAGCAATGGGCACATCTCAGCCAAACATTTCCGCTCTAATGCTTACTCATTAGCCCCAAAATAAGGGCACTAGGATCACACCCAGAACATGCATTCCTCAGTAGTACGGTACTGCTGCAAAGATCAAAATATATACAATATACAGATTAAGGAACAGAGCACATTCAAACAAATACAGTTACATTTTACAAGACTACTTAACCCCTTAAGGACCAAACTTCTGGAATAAAAGGGAATCATGACATGTCACACATGTCATGTGTCCTTAAGGGGTTAAAATCACCTATCTTAGCAAACAAATATGCAGATTCAGTTCCACCATATGACCATATCATGTTAAGCCCACCACTACATCACAGTATCCCAATATTGGTGTGTTCAACACTAGGTTTAACATGGGAGATAAACATGCTAACGCCAATACTTACTGCTTAAACTGCTTCCAGACACTCTCCTCAAATATATGCTTTGCTGTGATCACCTACAAATGGGCACCTATAGTGGAGGAGTGGGCTGCTCAACTCAGAAGACATCTTGTCTGGATTCCAACTATACACAGAAAAAAGGATTTGGGAGCACACTCAGAAAATGCATTTCTCAGAGGTAGTGCTACCATAAAGAACAACATTTATAGAAAATGCACAATAATATTTATTTATTTATTTATTTATTAAAAATTCTTAAGAAACGCAGTCTTATTACCCATAGGGTCTCGATGCGCATACCAGCAATAAAACAGACAAAACAATATCCAGCAAACAACAGCATTATAATCACATGCATTTGAACCAGGTTAAAAGTTTCATGTCATCCCATACGCCTGAGCAAATAAAACAGTTTTTAAGCTCCGGCGAAACTTCAGTAGATCATTCTCAAGTCTTAATGTCAGAGGCAGGGAGTTCCAAAATTGCGCTCCCTGAACATCACTCGTTCTCCCTCCGCACTTTTTCTTTTTAAAATTTGGAATCTTCAATAAGGCTAAATCAGCCGATCTCAAGGATCGACTGGGAGTATAGCGTGTGAATTTATCCTTCAGATAGTCTGGTCCCATACCATGGACTGCCTTATATACCAAACAACCATTTTTAAACAGAACCCGTTCACGAACGGGCAACCAGTGCAAGGCTCTTAATGATGGAGTGATATGGTCATTACGGGCCACACCCGTAAGTAGCCTTGCAGCTGCGTTCTGTATCAACTGTAGCTTGTGTATGATGTTCTGAGGCAGTCCAATGTACAGAGCATTGCAGTAGTCCAATCGGCTACTGATGATGGCGTTGACCACCGAGATTTGATCGGAGGGGGCAATGAATCTGAAAATAGACCTCAGAAGCTTCAGGTGGTAGTGGCAAGAGCTTACCACCTGATTAATCTGAGGCTTCAGTGTCAACCTGGAATCGAGAATGACTCCCAGATCTCTGACCTTAGTGGCAGGACTCGGAGATGGAGAAAACGAGTCCGGCCATGAGGGAAAGATACTATTCACCTCCTGGTTACTGAAGATGATGCATTCAGTTTTGGAGCCATTAAGTTTTAAATAATTGGCTCCCATCCACGACTGGATATCCTGTAGGCATGAAGAAAGATTGATTTGATCCTCCTTTTTCTTGGCCAGGCGAAAGTACAACTGGGTATCGTCGGCATAGATATGATAGGGAAGCATGTGGCGGCGGATGATATGGGTCAGTGGCCTCATATAGATGTTAAACAGGATTGGAGATAAAGCCGAACCCTGGGGGACTCCACACGTCAGGGAGATGTTAGAGGAGTAAAATGTCCCCAATTTTACCCTTTGAACCCTGTCGTGGAGAAACGAGGTCACCCAAGCTAGCGCCCTGTCATCCACACCAGCCACAGTAAGTAGCCTCTCTGTCAATCTATCATGATCGATGGTATCGAAGGCCGCCGATAAATCCAGGAGTACCAGGGCAATTTCCTCCCCTCTGTCCAAAGCCCACAGGAGATCGTCGTGGACTTTAACCAGGGCAGTTTCTGTCCCTCTACCAGGTCGAAATCCCGATTGGAAGTCATCCAGAATGTGATTAGATTCCAGGTGAGGCTGAATTTGCCATACCGCCGCTCTCTCGATGATCTTGGCCAAAAAAGGCAAGGTGGAAATAGGTCGATTGTTGCTCAACTCGGAGCGTGGCACAGTTGGTGTCTTCAGCAGAGGGATAACCACAGCCTGCTTCAGAATGCCAGGAACAACTCCGGTGGCAAATGACATACTAACAATGTCTGCAATATAGGGGGCCAAAGCATCAGCGGCATCCTTCACCAGCTGAGCAGTGCAGGGATCCAGCGATGAGGACGATGCCCTGAGAGACTTGAGAATGAACAGAATCTCAGATGAACTAACGGGTTTAAAATTCGAGAACATCGAGCCATCATAGGGTGTAAAAGTTTCTGCATCAGGTTCCACCACTATGTTGCTCCTGATTAGATCAATTTTTTGTTTAAAAAAGTGAGAAAGGGATTCACAAAACTTTTGAGATGTTTCTTCTTGAGGAAGCGAACAGTTAGGATTTGCTAGGAGGTTTGTTGTGCGAAAAAGCTCTGCCGCTGAGTTTTTCGCTTTTGTAATCTTATCTGTGAAATATTGTTTTTTCGTATTTTTAATACTAGATTTATATAATTTTAAAGATTTTAAATATTCCAATTTAAGGTCGGTATTGTAATCTTTTCTCCACCGTTTTTCAGCTGCTCGACATCGCCATTTCATCTCCCTGGTCGCCTGATTAAACCAGGGAGGGTTTTTATCTGCTTGTCTTACTAGACAAGTTTTTTTCAAGGGGGCTAGAAGTTCTATTGATTCTACGATCACTGAATTAAACAGTAAGATTTTCTCTTCTACTGTGTGGGAATCATGAAATTTAATAGGGTCCATTTTGCTGGAAAAGGTTGTGCTAAGAAGAGGTCCGGTGACTTTGGAAATGTCTCGAACCCATGAGCATATATTATTTCTTTTTGGGATGTGGGGGATTTTCTTCATTTCAACACCTACTGCCTCAAACTTGATCAAATTATGATCACTCCAGGCCGTGGGTTGAGGAGTGGCAGTCGAGGAAATCAACCCATTGTGGAAAATCCAATCTAGTGTATGTCCGGTTCTATGTGTAGGGCCGGATACTGCTTGGTTATACCCTATGGTTTTAGCGTAGAGTATTAAACTCTGGGCATGAGAGTCCATAGGAGAATCAGCCCATAAGTTAAAGTCTCCCAAAATGATGGAGGAGGTAAACTTAAGGCTTATACATCGTGCTCACAAACAAATACCGTTTTAAATTTTACAGGGCTACTTAAAATGATTTATTTTAGCAAGCAAATATGGGGATTCTGTTCCACCATATAGTCACATTGTATTAAAGGGACACTCCAGGCACCCAGACCACTTCTGCTCATTGGAGTGGTCTGGGTGCCAACTCCCACTACCCTTAACCCTGCAAGTGTAATTATTGCAGTTTTTCATAAACTGCAATATTTACATTGCAGGGTTAACGCCACCTCTAGTGGCTGTCTATTAGACAGCCACTAGAGGTCACTTCCTGGGTTCTAGCACAGGTTTCCTGTGCTAGAGCGTCGCTGGACGTCCTCACGCTGTGTGAGGACCTCCAGCGTCGCTCAAAACCCCATAGGAAAGCATTGAAATGATTTTTCAATGCTTTCCTATGGGGAGACGTAATGCGCATGCGCGGAATTTCCGCGCATGCGCATTAGGTCTCCTCGGCCGGTGAGCGAGATTAGTCTCGCCCACCGGCCGACGTAATCACTAGGAGGAGCGTCGCGGAGGCGGAGACAGCGGCGAGGGACATCGCCGCTGTCCCAGGTAAGTCACTGAAGGGGTTTTCACCCCTTCAGTAACCGGGGATTGGTGGGTGGGAGGGAGAGGGACCCTCCAGTGCCAGAAAAACGGATCGTTTTTCTGGCACTGGAATTTCCCTTTAAGCTCACCACTACATTACAGAACAGGACTGGAAGCCGTTTAAGAAGAAAGTATTGCATTTAGCATGTATGTCTCCCATGTTTAAATTAGTGCCCACCAATATTGTGGTACTGTAACGTAGTGGCGGGCTTAACACGATATGGTCATATTTTGTTCCTAAATTTATTCCCATATTTAAATTAGGGCCCACCAATATTGTGGTACTGTAACGAAGTTGTGGGCTTAACACGATATAGTCAAATACATTTTACAAAACATACTTAAAGTGGCACGGTCGTGGCTGAATGCCGTTTTTTTGTTGTTTGTTTTAAGTCCCCTCCCGACTCCAATACATCTAATTGTCCCCCTAGTCACCCCAAAATGCCTCTAAGCCCCTATATTACCTATTTTTGCATCTTTATTTTGTGCCCAGACCTAGGTCCTGGGAGCTGCCATTTTTGTGTGGGTAGATGAATGCCCTGTGGGACACGTCATCTGCCCACACTAGAAAGCATTGTGAAATTCCCGCGCATGCCCAGTTAAACACTTGGGCATGCGAATGGGAATTTCATCTATTCATTCGTCAGAAATAAATGAATAGAAATAAATGAATAGAAATTTAAAATGAATTAACAAAGACCTTTTCGTTCGTTTGGTTTACTACAAGGAGGGAGCTCCCCGCCACTTCCTAAGGCCCCATATCCTCCCTCATTCTATAAGGGAGATTAACATAGAGAGTAGGGGCATGTCTACTAAACAGTGAGCAGTGGTAAAAAAAAAAAAGACTCATGACATTGAGTGGTTGATTGAAAGCAACCAAAGTGTTGCTATGCGCTGTGTAAAATGAGACAGAGCACTCTAATTGGTTGGATTTCAAGCAAACCAATCAGAGTGCTGTGACAGGTAAATGTAGAGACTTACCTGTCAGTCTCTTCATAAACCTGTCATAGCAATCTGGTTGGTTGGCTTAAACCAACCAATCAGAGCGCTCTGAGTCTAATTGCAGGGTGTGGGAAGCCTTTTCCTGCCTTGCAGAGCTGGGTGAAGATGGATTCATTTTTTAACATCTGGGGGCTTTTTTTCTGTCTGATTTTTTTTTTTGCGCTCAGGTTTTTTTTTATTTTATTTTCAAAGTTCGACAGGTATTATGGATTTTTATTTGGCCTTTTTTGGGGCTGAAAAAAGTAGATTTTAGAAAAAAGACGACATCAAATGGTAAGTTATTTTTTATTTACAGAGATTTCGTTTGATTGTTCCCCCTTACTATTTTCAGGGTGAGGGGGGTAGGTCTTCATTAAAAAAAATTTGGTGGGTGGGTGACTAGGGGCTTGGGGACCCCGAGTCACCGAGGGGAGTGTTGGTATTTACACTTAGCCCCCACCCGTCGCCCATGGGTGGGGGCCATTTTCATTTAGGGCCCCCACTCGCCACTCATGGGTGGGGGCCAGGGGAGAGAACAATAGGTTCCCCCTTATTGTAATTTAGGGCCCCCACCCGCCGCTCATGGTTGTGGGCTGGGGAGGAGGACAATAGGTCCACCCACCCCTTATTGTAATTTAGGGCCCCCACTCACGCTCAGGGGTGGGGGCCGGGGGGAGGACACTAGGTCCATCCCCATTTTCATTTAGGGCCCTCACCCGACGCTCAGGTGTGGGGTTTGGGGGGGCATTAGGTTTCCCCCCTTTATTGTAATTTAGGACCCCCACCTGCCACTCAGGGGTGGGGGCCGGGGAGGAGGACAATAGGTCCCCCCTCTTATTGTTTGTGACTAAGGGGTTACTAAAATAATAGTGGACATACCCCATTTTGAATACCGTGGGTTGTCTACTTTAAAAAAATATATGATTTGATGGGGGTTAATTACATTGGCCAGCTTCAAAAATGTCCCAAATAGGACATGGGTGCATGATGACCAACTGAGAAAATTCCAAGTTCCAAATAAGGTCTTTTAGCCCACAGAGAACCCGACACACCTATACTTGGGTGGTATCACTGTACTCAGGAGATGTTGCTGAACACATATTGTTTTTTTTTGGCAGTAACCCTTAAATGATCACTATAGTGTCAGGTAAACAAAGAGGTTTTCCTGACACTATAGTGCCCTGAGGGTGCACCCACCCTCAGAGTCCCCCTCCAGTGGCGCTAAAGGGGTTAAAACCCCTTCAGCAGCTTACCTTATTCCAGCGCCGGGCAAGTGCCGCGCGCACAAAGTGTCCATAGGAAAGCATTTCCCAATGCTTTCCTATGGACGCTCTGCGCGATGCCCTGCTATGTTTGCATCTGAAGGGTTAAAACCTGAGGGACCTGGCACCCAGACCACTTCATTGAGCTGAAGTGATATGGGTGACTATAGTGTCTCTTTAAAGTTCTCAGTACATGTATTCTTAAACTGCTACGTGTGTCAAATAAAAATCACCAATACTATTTTTTTTTTCTTTTATTTGTCATACATTGGTGGTAAAATGGTTGCATGAAAAGTGTCAAAATACCCCAAGTTTAATACCTTAGGTTGTCGTCTTTTAAAAAATATATACATGTGAAGGCTTATTCAGGGATTCCTGACAGATATCAGTGTTACAATGTAACTTTGCAAAAGGGAAAAAAATGGTTTGGAAATAGCAAAGTGCTACTTGTACTTATTGCCCTATAACTTGCAAAAAAGCTAAGAACATGTTAACATTGGGTATTTCTAAACTCATGGAAAATTTAGAAACTATTTAGCATGGGTGTTTTTTGGCGGTTGTAGATGCGTAACAGATTTAAGTTTTTTCATCATATTTTATGTGTTTTTATAGTAAATTATATGATATGATGAAAATAATGGTATCTTTAGAAAGACCATTTAATGACGAGAATAACAGTATATAAATATGTGTGGGTACAGTAAATGAGTAAGACTATTACAGCTAAACACAAATACTGCAGAAATGTAAAAACAGCCCTGGTCCCTGTTTTTTTTATATATGCATTTTAATCCTAGATGTGACGGCATTCTAATATTTGTATTCTTGTGCACCCCAGCAATTAGGCCTTGTACATATTTTGGGGGTGAAGGACTCCCACAGCCCACTTATTTCTTATTAATACTTTTTTTTTCTTTTATTGGGGGAAAAAAAAATCTTTCCCTCCCCCCCCCCCCTTTCTTGATATCATTTTTCCAGTTACTGCATATTTTTTATTAGTACTACAAGAGGACCGTGGGATAGAGAATTTTATATTATGTTCTTTGATGACTGAGTATGCTAACATGCTTTCTATTTTTTTCTATACCATTGGTTCCATATATATTGTGAACATTTATCTGGAGATGAGAAGTCTGTTTACTCCAGTTTTTCTCCTTCATTGTCTTTTCCCCTTTTCCCTTTTTGTATCCTTATTGTAAAATGCAACAACTTTTCAATAAAATACAAAAGAGTAATAACAAAATCATATAATCCATCCAAATTAATCACCTTCTGAATAGAACCCACATATCACACTTGTGGAAAAGACAGTGCAGACATACAGTGTAAAGACATTGCAGAAATACACTGTATGAGTGAGCAATAAAACTAAAAATATTAATCGGATGTCACTGGTAGTGAAATAATGTAAGTATGAGGTTTATTTTGTCAAACTAACTGTATATATTGATCTCCATCCCTCTCACTTTCCTATCTCCCAAGTTAAAGACATGCAGATCTGTTTTAATAGTTATATTCATGCCTACAAATCACAACGAATAGCCAGGTCCACTCTTTATAGACATAAACAAAAAAGTGGTCGGGAGGTTCTGCACCGTTATACTATTATCAAGCTTCAGTACTAACCCAGACTTTTTATTTTATTTTAGATCACTTCAGAATCTCATGCTTGGGTAGACATAGAATTGTTTAATCAGTAAGTACTCCAGAAACACATCAACCAGATACAATACACTAGGGAGGAATGGCTGATTTGGTGTTTTCTATCAGATTCTGTAATTGGGCCCATGATAACTATCAGCACCAGGACAAAAAGGCTCTTAATCCAGCTCTGCCAATGCAACATCATAGAGTTTTAGGGCTTGGGCCCCTGATAAGAGTATGGCCCTTACAGTGGCTCTGGCTAGAACCTCTTCTACAATTACGTTATCACAAAAGGATCGGATTTGGTGACGAGACAAATTCAATATTGCAATGTTGACTTTTTTTGCATAACTACATCTAAAATAATTTATATCATATCAGAACGGAAAAAAACAGCGTGATCAATGTCATGTACTTACAGTAATAATAATATTGTATCTTGCAGTGTTTTTCCTTTCCTTGTCTTGATGAATATAAACTACACTGCTATATTTTCAGGACGAGTGCTACCAGACATTTTCGTTGGCACCCAGCTATCTTTTCACATTGTCATGGAAGAATACCTAGCAGAATAGATCCATTGCAGCACTTGGGGGAGCATGGTAAATCTATGTATGAGAAAGAAGTACTATGCTGGAATTATGGATGGTCAGCAAGGTCCACCCACCACGCATCACTATAAGCAGTCACTACTGATGGAGATAACTTGAAAAGTTACCATAATCACTTGTGATTATAGTAAATCATTTTAGGATTGATAAGAGTGTAGGTGTCAAGATCACACAGGTGGCAAAGTATTTCTGCACAAAGTATGAAATTATTAAAAAATATATACATCTGCCTTAGGTCCTCCATCAATTCCAAATGATTTGTATTATAAGATGCAAATCATTGTAATTTAACATAAAACACATTTATATGGCAGCTGTAGACAAAGCACTTTCCAATCAGTAGTAATTTTGTATGCACACACATCAATATTCCTGACAAGTAACATTCTAGCCTATCACAGCACAATATGTAAATACCACGTGTTAAATAAGTATAAATATCTAAAGAAGACTGAAAGTGTCAGTCATCTAAAGTGACAAAGTAACAAAAAGTTATTTAGAAAACCCAACACAAACAGGGTAATTCACTAAAGTGCATTCAAAGTGATTTTATTTATTATATTATTATTGGCCAAAGGCCAAAACAGCCAAACTTGAAAATTATCTTATACAGCTACAATTCCATTTCAGTTATTATGGCCTAAAGTTTGAAATTCACTTTGAATTCTCACTTTAGTGAAATTGAACGTAAAGGGCAAAATCAAGTTATATATATTTAGTGACTTTAAACCTGCAGTGATTGTCCTCCTCTATGACATTCTATGACATCAGAGCTGCACCAGGACTCAGCTACTAGTGCTGTCACTGTGAAAACTCTGGACCTAGTGTGCAGGAAATTGTTGCAGGTCTGCTGAGAGAGTTATTTCAGGTATCAGACGCTATAACTTGATATTGCAAAGAAGAAGAAGGGTTTCCACACCGAGCAATTCACGTTTTTTGTTAAGCGGAATTGATCAGGTGTTAGAAAACAATGGAGCCTGACTTCTCTCTGACAGCGCGTAGCATTCGTCTGACAACCAGACCTGTTAATGGCAAAATTAACCTCTCAGTTCCTACACCCAAAACAAGGAACCCCAGCATAAACTCTTCCATGAATACTTCAGTTAATGCAAGCCAGAAAGTGCTCGCAAACAAACCAAAACTGGATTCTGAGAGGAAACATGTCTTCTCCAGCTCGACTGAAGGTAAAGTGTTGCAGGTCTCCACATTGCCACTTACTGCCAAGAAAAACCTTTCAGGTCCTACCTCCAACACAAGGGACTCTACTAACTGCTCAAAGATTATTTCAGTCAATGAGAGACAAAAACTGCTCACAAAAAGAACAAAAATCGATTCTGAGAAGAGACACGTCTTACCCAGCTTGACTCAAGGTAAAATGTCGCTGGTCTCTACACCACCACCTTCTGCCAAAAATAACCTTGTGGGTTCTAACTCCAACAAAGGTAACCCCGGTATTAACAGCTCAAAGAAACAGCCAGTCAACAAAAAACAGGAAGTGCTCACAAATTCACCAAAAATTGTTTCTGAGATGGAACATTTTCAACCCAGCTTGACTGAAGGTAAAGTGTCGCTGGTCCCCACACCTCCAGAGAAGGAACAAATTAATAAGAAGGAGTATTTTAATCCGACTGTAATGAAGCCTTCAAATTTGCAAAAAGAGAAGGATACATTTTTCAAATCAAACTTTATGTACAACCCTAAGTTTGAATATGCAAAATCTCCTCTGCCATCGGCCTCAGCTCAGAACAGCCATGCTTCTAACAGATTTCTTCAAGTGGCCATTGGTATAATACAAAATACACTCAAGAAATATAAAAATTACGAACACTATGAAAAAGCTACAGGAGGCAATCTTCTATCAACAAAGCAGATCCATCAGCAAGCACGCAAATACATGGAAGCTGAAGGTTGTCAAGGGGAGATTGCTGTTAATCTCACTGAAGATGTAGTTTCACAAGCCTCTATGGGAACTGTGAAAAGGCAACCAACAATGACAATCAATGTCTCTATGGCTCGAGAACAGTGGCTACAAGGGACACTGAGACATGAGATTGGAACTCATTATTTTAGAACGGTCAACAACAGTAAACAGCCATGGAATAACAGCAATGGTAGAATAAAATATAGACTGAAACCAGCAAACCCAACTGAAGAAGGACTGGCAACCATCCACAGCCTTATATTTCATCCTGATCCCGATTTGTGCAGAGTTGCCCTCCTGTACTATACCATCTACCAAGCAAGCTTAATGTCCTTCAGTGAACTATTTGAGCATTTGAAAATATTTATCAAAGACCCAGAAGCCAGGTGGTATTATTGTGTCCGAGCAAAGAGGGGCCTGACAGACACATCACAGCCAGGATGTTGTACCAAGGATCAGGTATACCTTGAAGGTGTTCTACACATCCTAAGGCACAGGCATACCATAGATTTCAAGCTTTTAATGGCAATGGGAAAGGTTTCCTATGTGGATATAAACCGTCTAAAAAAGATTGCAGTGATCGGTAATCCAAGGATCCCTCAGTTTCTCAAGGACAGGAACCGGTACATGATGCGTCTGGAGAAGATAATGCAAGTCAACAAACTAACCGATGCTTCGCTAAGAACGCTTGTCGACTGAGCTGTGAGTGTTAAGGCCTTCAGGCAGATTTCCAATACCACCATCCTGCAAACCCTAGCTGCCTACCACGAATAATCGAATCCCACCCTCATATCTACTCAGTAAGTATATTATCTACATTTACCTCTTTTTCTAATAGTGTCTTTTCTTTTATAATGGCTTCTTAATATGTCTGCTATCCATTGCTTTTGCTTTACCTTGCACTTTTTTCTGTATTATACTTGACTTCATTGTAGCTCATCTCTCCCCCCCCCCCTTTTTCCTTTTTTCTCCAGCCTGCCATCAGGTAAGAGCATGCCAGAGAAAAGAGGAAATCTGGAAATTCAACTACATACAGGTAAGTCATCCACTAAATGTATATAGAGTTACAATCTCCCAGATATCTTCCATAAAGAAAACCTTAAAAACATATTAAACACGTATACATAGTGCAAACACCCTTATTGATATTGGTGCATTGCAAATCCCAGCAGGGTTCTCGGTTTAAAGAAACAGTCTAAGAAATTGTCAGATGAGAACTTTATATAAAAATCCCCATTAAAAAAACTATTTGGAAGAACAGTTTATCATATTGAAAGTATTTTACGTCAAATTCAGCACTTTCACAGTTCTTGTGTCTTCTTGGTATCTCCCCTGTGCTCACCTTCCTAGATCAAGTATCATTGATGTCACCCACTGGAACTTTCCCAGATGCATCTATGCATCGTTACACACACACGATGGATATATATATATCCATATCCATCCTATATATAACCAGCTAACTGATATATTGGCGCAATTGCGCTCCTTCTGTTTTACAGGTACAAATAAGGACAGGACAAGATTCATGTGGAGAGGACAATGCAAAGACCATCTGGCAGATTTCCAATTCCACCATCCTGCAAACCCTGGCTGCCTACCACGAATCATTAAATCCCACTCTCATGACTACTTAGTAAATATATTATCGACATTTACCTCTCTTTCTAGTGGTGTCTTTTCCTTTATATTGCCTTCTTACTATGTCTGTTATCCCTTTCTTTTTTCTTTACCTTGTACTTTTTCTTTATTATTCTGTATCTCATCCCCCGTTTGTTTTCCTTTTTTCTCCAGCTAGCCATCAGGTTAGAGCATGCCAGAGAAGAAGAGGAGACCTGGAAATTCAACTACATACAGGTAAGCCATCAGCTAAGTGTATATAGAGTTACAATCTCCCAGATATCTTCCATAAAGAAAACCTTAAAAACATATTAAACACGTATACATAGTGCAAATCAGTGAATTGTAATATAAATAGTAATCCCCTTATTGATATTGGTGCATTGCAATCCCAGCAGGATTCTCGGTTTAAAGAGACAGTCTAAGAAATTGTCAGCTGAGAACTTTATATAAAAATCCACATTAAAAAACAATTTGGAAGGGGGCGGGGCCTGAGCATGATGGCTGCTGGTCGCATTTTGAGAGAGCTGTGCACATGGCTCATCAATTAATCAGTTATCCTTACATTAAGCACGCTCTCTCAATACAAATCGACAACTCACCTACTCCTGAAACCATGCGGAATGATCCGTTCGGGTTACTAGCGATGCCAGTCTCCGATTCTCCGGCTAAATACAGCATGGCCTGGTGGGGGCACTGAGCGGGAGAGGCAGCTGCTCTCCTGTCCTGCGTGGCATTACCTCCCTGCTGATATCCTGTGGTGTGTCTCCCCCCCGCCCCCCGGAGGGGGTCATCTCAGTCTCCACTATTTTAAGCTACTTGAATTACTCCTCACTGCCGCACTCACCTCACCGCAGAACGCTCTCTTACCTACCAGTAACTCTGAATGCCTACTCAAAGATGGCGGGCGCGCCTATACCTCCTGCAAAGGTAACTGCGCAGACTGGGTCCGATTTCTCTAACTCAATGGAGAGGTCTCTGCAAAGATTGGAAGAGATTTTTCAACGATTCTGGGCAGCACTGGAACACCGCATGACACCTAATCTTCATCAACTTCCAGAGGAAGACAGATGAGCAGCAGGCGGAGGGGTGAGTGGGCATTCGGGCATCACCTCTCCACATATGGCAATTTCACCCAGTAAGAGCCCACCTAGGCTGAAGGCCACCAGGGGTTCGCCCCCAAAGCATCGCCCACACAGACGGGGAGCTACCTGCAGACAACGGGCCACTCACAGGCGGTGACAGAACAGCACCTTGGGAGGGACTTGGACTGTTACAGACCCCGAGTCCGTGGGAAGAAGAAGTCGGCCTTCAAACAAGCCTGGGGCTGGGGGAAGACCTCCTTTCGCTCCGAGCATGCAGTTGCCTTCACAGACTCTCTGGTTGGGACACCCTGTCACCCATGCCTGGGCATCGACTGACTCTGGACTTCTCATAATATAATATGTGGTTCCACCATATGCTAGAGGTGTCGCCCTGCCATTAGCAGACACCATCCTGCCCATGTCAGGCCTCACTCAGCTTCCATCTACAGAATGTTATGTTCTGTTTTTTTCCTTTTGTTTTCTCGTTCTTCTTATCTGTCCATTCCTTTCTATTTGTATGTTCAAGTGGTGTAGGTGCATATTGCCGACTTAATTATCAGTGGGGCATTTAGCTTACAGGATACCTAGTACTCATATGGCTATGTACATATTGTGAGATACATTTTATATTGACCTGCTTTCTAACATAGGCAATCAGTCATGCTATCATTACCTATCTAGTCAGTTCATTTAGCCTGTATTATCATCTACTCCTGATGTCTCATATCTGACTTATCTTTCGCAAGCATGATTCCTTCTGTTCTTCCATTATAAAATTGTGCATGTCTTCTATAGTACCTCAAATGTCATGCGTGATGCTATGCCTGAGAACTGTCGTTGGCGTACCTCAAGCTTGTTTGTTATAATCTTATGCACTGCAAAAATACAGAATACATTTATTTATTTTTTATTTGGAAGTATGGTTTATCATATTGAAAGTATTTTACTGCAAATACAGCACTCTCACAGTTCTTGTGTATTCCTGGCATCTCCCCTGTGCACACCTTCCTAGATCAAGCATCATTGGTGTCACCCACTGGAACTTTCCCAGATGTATCTATCCATCATTTAAATATATCTATATCCATGCTATATATAACCAGCTAACAGATATATTGGCGCAATTGCGCTCCTTCTGTTCTACAGGTACAAATAAGGACAGGAACCAGTACAAGATTCATCTGGAGAGGACAATGCAAATCGACAAACTAATAAACGCTTTACTAAAACCACTTGTCATTGAGCTGTGAGTTTTAGACATAGTGTATCATCAAGTTTCCCAAGATACTGTCAATATTCCACCATCCTGCAAACCCTTGTGACTACTCAGTAAGAATATTTCCCACACCTACCTCTCTTTCTAATGGTGGCTTTCCTTTTATAATGGTTTCTTACTGTGTCGACTTTTTTGTTTCTTTTTTTTTCTTCCAGCCTGCCATCAGGTTAGAACACGCCAGAGCTGAACAGAGTGAAAATCTGGAAATTCAGCCACATCCAGGTAAACCGTCAGCTATGAGTATATAGAATTGAAGTTGCAGGTATCAATATGTATATATGCAGGTCCTCTATTTTAGGTTACACATTGGCATTTTGTATTCATCAAGTGAAATATAGCTGTCTTGACCCACCAGGATGTCCTTACTCTGTGGGCACAAATGGCAAGAGTGTGTGGAATCTGCCTCTTCCCTTGATGAAAAAAGGCTGTCATCTATGGGTTAATAATTATTATAGTAGTATTGATTTGAAAATGTATTTTGTTTTGAAAACTTGGCATGTGGCACAGTGCGTAAAACACGCAGAGCTTTCCCCTCTTGGTTATAAATTCAAGCTTTTTTTCAATATTTGATTTACTCAGTTCACTAATCCTCCCGCTTTTGCATCAGAAGGTGTCCAGAGACTTTGTAGCAAGAACCAACACCCCACCCCTTCCCTCCCTCCCCCCCCCCCACACGCGCACACACACACTATTCAAAAAGTCACCCCAGAGAAAGTGCTGTGTATGCTACATAAATAGGAGTGGGACTCTATTACTGCCCATCCTACCATTCTCTGCAAGGCCATTGTATAACAGACTGTTTCAGAGTCTACCATACAGAGTTAAACTATTGAACTGAATGAATTTATATGTAATTTTGGTTATTCTGACTCGGTTTCTCATGATTAATCTTTGATAGAAGCCTACACCGACTTATTGGCTTGTTATACAGACTACTCTGACTTCTGGATACAAAGACCTTAATAGTAAAAATGCAGAAAAGCAAGTGAAGAAAATCCCTCACTCACAAAAAACATGTAGCCACAATTCCAAAATTAAATAATCATGGATATACTGATTTGCATCATACTTCTAGCAGTTCAATATGCAGTTCCAATTTAAGGTCGGTATTGTAATCTTTTCTCCACCGTTTTTCAGCTGCTCGACATCGCCATTTCATCTCCCTGGTCGCCTGATTAAACCAGGGAGGGTTTTTATCTGCTTGTCTTACTAGACAAGTTTTTTTCAAGGGGGCTAGAAGTTCTATTGATTCTACGATCACTGAATTAAACAGTAAGATTTTCTCTTCTACTGTGTGGGAATCATGAAATTTAATAGGGTCCATTTTGCTGGAAAAGGTTGTGCTAAGAAGAGGTCCGGTGACTTTGGAAATGTCTCGAACCCATGAGCATATATTATTTCTTTTTGGGATGTGGGGGATTTTCTTCATTTCAACACCTACTGCCTCAAACTTGATCAAATTATGATCACTCCAGGCCGTGGGTTGAGGAGTGGCAGTCGAGGAAATCAACCCATTGTGGAAAATCCAATCTAGTGTATGTCCGGTTCTATGTGTAGGGCCGGATACTGCTTGGTTATACCCTATGGTTTTAGCGTAGAGTATTAAACTCTGGGCATGAGAGTCCATAGGAGAATCAGCCCATAAGTTAAAGTCTCCCAAAATGATGGAGGAGGTAAACTTAAGGCTTATACATCGTGCTCACAAACAAATACCGTTTTAAATTTTACAGGGCTACTTAAAATGATTTATTTTAGCAAGCAAATATGGGGATTCTGTTCCACCATATAGTCACATTGTATTAAAGGGACACTCCAGGCACCCAGACCACTTCTGCTCATTGGAGTGGTCTGGGTGCCAACTCCCACTACCCTTAACCCTGCAAGTGTAATTATTGCAGTTTTTCATAAACTGCAATATTTACATTGCAGGGTTAACGCCACCTCTAGTGGCTGTCTATTAGACAGCCACTAGAGGTCACTTCCTGGGTTCTAGCACAGGTTTCCTGTGCTAGAGCGTCGCTGGACGTCCTCACGCTGTGTGAGGACCTCCAGCGTCGCTCAAAACCCCATAGGAAAGCATTGAAATGATTTTTCAATGCTTTCCTATGGGGAGACGTAATGCGCATGCGCGGAATTTCCGCGCATGCGCATTAGGTCTCCTCGGCCGGTGAGCGAGATTAGTCTCGCCCACCGGCCGACGTAATCACTAGGAGGAGCGTCGCGGAGGCGGAGACAGCGGCGAGGGACATCGCCGCTGTCCCAGGTAAGTCACTGAAGGGGTTTTCACCCCTTCAGTAACCGGGGATTGGTGGGTGGGAGGGAGAGGGACCCTCCAGTGCCAGAAAAACGGATCGTTTTTCTGGCACTGGAATTTCCCTTTAAGCTCACCACTACATTACAGAACAGGACTGGAAGCCGTTTAAGAAGAAAGTATTGCATTTAGCATGTATGTCTCCCATGTTTAAATTAGTGCCCACCAATATTGTGGTACTGTAACGTAGTGGCGGGCTTAACACGATATGGTCATATTTTGTTCCTAAATTTATTCCCATATTTAAATTAGGGCCCACCAATATTGTGGTACTGTAACGAAGTTGTGGGCTTAACACGATATAGTCAAATACATTTTACAAAACATACTTAAAGTGGCACGGTCGTGGCTGAATGCCGTTTTTTTGTTGTTTGTTTTAAGTCCCCTCCCGACTCCAATACATCTAATTGTCCCCCTAGTCACCCCAAAATGCCTCTAAGCCCCTATATTACCTATTTTTGCATCTTTATTTTGTGCCCAGACCTAGGTCCTGGGAGCTGCCATTTTTGTGTGGGTAGATGAATGCCCTGTGGGACACGTCATCTGCCCACACTAGAAAGCATTGTGAAATTCCCGCGCATGCCCAGTTAAACACTTGGGCATGCGAATGGGAATTTCATCTATTCATTCGTCAGAAATAAATGAATAGAAATAAATGAATAGAAATTTAAAATGAATTAACAAAGACCTTTTCGTTCGTTTGGTTTACTACAAGGAGGGAGCTCCCCGCCACTTCCTAAGGCCCCATATCCTCCCTCATTCTATAAGGGAGATTAACATAGAGAGTAGGGGCATGTCTACTAAACAGTGAGCAGTGGTAAAAAAAAAAAAGACTCATGACATTGAGTGGTTGATTGAAAGCAACCAAAGTGTTGCTATGCGCTGTGTAAAATGAGACAGAGCACTCTAATTGGTTGGATTTCAAGCAAACCAATCAGAGTGCTGTGACAGGTAAATGTAGAGACTTACCTGTCAGTCTCTTCATAAACCTGTCATAGCAATCTGGTTGGTTGGCTTAAACCAACCAATCAGAGCGCTCTGAGTCTAATTGCAGGGTGTGGGAAGCCTTTTCCTGCCTTGCAGAGCTGGGTGAAGATGGATTCATTTTTTAACATCTGGGGGCTTTTTTTCTGTCTGATTTTTTTTTTTGCGCTCAGGTTTTTTTTTATTTTATTTTCAAAGTTCGACAGGTATTATGGATTTTTATTTGGCCTTTTTTGGGGCTGAAAAAAGTAGATTTTAGAAAAAAGACGACATCAAATGGTAAGTTATTTTTTATTTACAGAGATTTCGTTTGATTGTTCCCCCTTACTATTTTCAGGGTGAGGGGGGTAGGTCTTCATTAAAAAAAATTTGGTGGGTGGGTGACTAGGGGCTTGGGGACCCCGAGTCACCGAGGGGAGTGTTGGTATTTACACTTAGCCCCCACCCGTCGCCCATGGGTGGGGGCCATTTTCATTTAGGGCCCCCACTCGCCACTCATGGGTGGGGGCCAGGGGAGAGAACAATAGGTTCCCCCTTATTGTAATTTAGGGCCCCCACCCGCCGCTCATGGTTGTGGGCTGGGGAGGAGGACAATAGGTCCACCCACCCCTTATTGTAATTTAGGGCCCCCACTCACGCTCAGGGGTGGGGGCCGGGGGGAGGACACTAGGTCCATCCCCATTTTCATTTAGGGCCCTCACCCGACGCTCAGGTGTGGGGTTTGGGGGGGCATTAGGTTTCCCCCCTTTATTGTAATTTAGGACCCCCACCTGCCACTCAGGGGTGGGGGCCGGGGAGGAGGACAATAGGTCCCCCCTCTTATTGTTTGTGACTAAGGGGTTACTAAAATAATAGTGGACATACCCCATTTTGAATACCGTGGGTTGTCTACTTTAAAAAAATATATGATTTGATGGGGGTTAATTACATTGGCCAGCTTCAAAAATGTCCCAAATAGGACATGGGTGCATGATGACCAACTGAGAAAATTCCAAGTTCCAAATAAGGTCTTTTAGCCCACAGAGAACCCGACACACCTATACTTGGGTGGTATCACTGTACTCAGGAGATGTTGCTGAACACATATTGTTTTTTTTTGGCAGTAACCCTTAAATGATCACTATAGTGTCAGGTAAACAAAGAGGTTTTCCTGACACTATAGTGCCCTGAGGGTGCACCCACCCTCAGAGTCCCCCTCCAGTGGCGCTAAAGGGGTTAAAACCCCTTCAGCAGCTTACCTTATTCCAGCGCCGGGCAAGTGCCGCGCGCACAAAGTGTCCATAGGAAAGCATTTCCCAATGCTTTCCTATGGACGCTCTGCGCGATGCCCTGCTATGTTTGCATCTGAAGGGTTAAAACCTGAGGGACCTGGCACCCAGACCACTTCATTGAGCTGAAGTGATATGGGTGACTATAGTGTCTCTTTAAAGTTCTCAGTACATGTATTCTTAAACTGCTACGTGTGTCAAATAAAAATCACCAATACTATTTTTTTTTTCTTTTATTTGTCATACATTGGTGGTAAAATGGTTGCATGAAAAGTGTCAAAATACCCCAAGTTTAATACCTTAGGTTGTCGTCTTTTAAAAAATATATACATGTGAAGGCTTATTCAGGGATTCCTGACAGATATCAGTGTTACAATGTAACTTTGCAAAAGGGAAAAAAATGGTTTGGAAATAGCAAAGTGCTACTTGTACTTATTGCCCTATAACTTGCAAAAAAGCTAAGAACATGTTAACATTGGGTATTTCTAAACTCATGGAAAATTTAGAAACTATTTAGCATGGGTGTTTTTTGGCGGTTGTAGATGCGTAACAGATTTAAGTTTTTTCATCATATTTTATGTGTTTTTATAGTAAATTATATGATATGATGAAAATAATGGTATCTTTAGAAAGACCATTTAATGACGAGAATAACAGTATATAAATATGTGTGGGTACAGTAAATGAGTAAGACTATTACAGCTAAACACAAATACTGCAGAAATGTAAAAACAGCCCTGGTCCCTGTTTTTTTTATATATGCATTTTAATCCTAGATGTGACGGCATTCTAATATTTGTATTCTTGTGCACCCCAGCAATTAGGCCTTGTACATATTTTGGGGGTGAAGGACTCCCACAGCCCACTTATTTCTTATTAATACTTTTTTTTTCTTTTATTGGGGGAAAAAAAAATCTTTCCCTCCCCCCCCCCCCTTTCTTGATATCATTTTTCCAGTTACTGCATATTTTTTATTAGTACTACAAGAGGACCGTGGGATAGAGAATTTTATATTATGTTCTTTGATGACTGAGTATGCTAACATGCTTTCTATTTTTTTCTATACCATTGGTTCCATATATATTGTGAACATTTATCTGGAGATGAGAAGTCTGTTTACTCCAGTTTTTCTCCTTCATTGTCTTTTCCCCTTTTCCCTTTTTGTATCCTTATTGTAAAATGCAACAACTTTTCAATAAAATACAAAAGAGTAATAACAAAATCATATAATCCATCCAAATTAATCACCTTCTGAATAGAACCCACATATCACACTTGTGGAAAAGACAGTGCAGACATACAGTGTAAAGACATTGCAGAAATACACTGTATGAGTGAGCAATAAAACTAAAAATATTAATCGGATGTCACTGGTAGTGAAATAATGTAAGTATGAGGTTTATTTTGTCAAACTAACTGTATATATTGATCTCCATCCCTCTCACTTTCCTATCTCCCAAGTTAAAGACATGCAGATCTGTTTTAATAGTTATATTCATGCCTACAAATCACAACGAATAGCCAGGTCCACTCTTTATAGACATAAACAAAAAAGTGGTCGGGAGGTTCTGCACCGTTATACTATTATCAAGCTTCAGTACTAACCCAGACTTTTTATTTTATTTTAGATCACTTCAGAATCTCATGCTTGGGTAGACATAGAATTGTTTAATCAGTAAGTACTCCAGAAACACATCAACCAGATACAATACACTAGGGAGGAATGGCTGATTTGGTGTTTTCTATCAGATTCTGTAATTGGGCCCATGATAACTATCAGCACCAGGACAAAAAGGCTCTTAATCCAGCTCTGCCAATGCAACATCATAGAGTTTTAGGGCTTGGGCCCCTGATAAGAGTATGGCCCTTACAGTGGCTCTGGCTAGAACCTCTTCTACAATTACGTTATCACAAAAGGATCGGATTTGGTGACGAGACAAATTCAATATTGCAATGTTGACTTTTTTTGCATAACTACATCTAAAATAATTTATATCATATCAGAACGGAAAAAAACAGCGTGATCAATGTCATGTACTTACAGTAATAATAATATTGTATCTTGCAGTGTTTTTCCTTTCCTTGTCTTGATGAATATAAACTACACTGCTATATTTTCAGGACGAGTGCTACCAGACATTTTCGTTGGCACCCAGCTATCTTTTCACATTGTCATGGAAGAATACCTAGCAGAATAGATCCATTGCAGCACTTGGGGGAGCATGGTAAATCTATGTATGAGAAAGAAGTACTATGCTGGAATTATGGATGGTCAGCAAGGTCCACCCACCACGCATCACTATAAGCAGTCACTACTGATGGAGATAACTTGAAAAGTTACCATAATCACTTGTGATTATAGTAAATCATTTTAGGATTGATAAGAGTGTAGGTGTCAAGATCACACAGGTGGCAAAGTATTTCTGCACAAAGTATGAAATTATTAAAAAATATATACATCTGCCTTAGGTCCTCCATCAATTCCAAATGATTTGTATTATAAGATGCAAATCATTGTAATTTAACATAAAACACATTTATATGGCAGCTGTAGACAAAGCACTTTCCAATCAGTAGTAATTTTGTATGCACACACATCAATATTCCTGACAAGTAACATTCTAGCCTATCACAGCACAATATGTAAATACCACGTGTTAAATAAGTATAAATATCTAAAGAAGACTGAAAGTGTCAGTCATCTAAAGTGACAAAGTAACAAAAAGTTATTTAGAAAACCCAACACAAACAGGGTAATTCACTAAAGTGCATTCAAAGTGATTTTATTTATTATATTATTATTGGCCAAAGGCCAAAACAGCCAAACTTGAAAATTATCTTATACAGCTACAATTCCATTTCAGTTATTATGGCCTAAAGTTTGAAATTCACTTTGAATTCTCACTTTAGTGAAATTGAACGTAAAGGGCAAAATCAAGTTATATATATTTAGTGACTTTAAACCTGCAGTGATTGTCCTCCTCTATGACATTCTATGACATCAGAGCTGCACCAGGACTCAGCTACTAGTGCTGTCACTGTGAAAACTCTGGACCTAGTGTGCAGGAAATTGTTGCAGGTCTGCTGAGAGAGTTATTTCAGGTATCAGACGCTATAACTTGATATTGCAAAGAAGAAGAAGGGTTTCCACACCGAGCAATTCACGTTTTTTGTTAAGCGGAATTGATCAGGTGTTAGAAAACAATGGAGCCTGACTTCTCTCTGACAGCGCGTAGCATTCGTCTGACAACCAGACCTGTTAATGGCAAAATTAACCTCTCAGTTCCTACACCCAAAACAAGGAACCCCAGCATAAACTCTTCCATGAATACTTCAGTTAATGCAAGCCAGAAAGTGCTCGCAAACAAACCAAAACTGGATTCTGAGAGGAAACATGTCTTCTCCAGCTCGACTGAAGGTAAAGTGTTGCAGGTCTCCACATTGCCACTTACTGCCAAGAAAAACCTTTCAGGTCCTACCTCCAACACAAGGGACTCTACTAACTGCTCAAAGATTATTTCAGTCAATGAGAGACAAAAACTGCTCACAAAAAGAACAAAAATCGATTCTGAGAAGAGACACGTCTTACCCAGCTTGACTCAAGGTAAAATGTCGCTGGTCTCTACACCACCACCTTCTGCCAAAAATAACCTTGTGGGTTCTAACTCCAACAAAGGTAACCCCGGTATTAACAGCTCAAAGAAACAGCCAGTCAACAAAAAACAGGAAGTGCTCACAAATTCACCAAAAATTGTTTCTGAGATGGAACATTTTCAACCCAGCTTGACTGAAGGTAAAGTGTCGCTGGTCCCCACACCTCCAGAGAAGGAACAAATTAATAAGAAGGAGTATTTTAATCCGACTGTAATGAAGCCTTCAAATTTGCAAAAAGAGAAGGATACATTTTTCAAATCAAACTTTATGTACAACCCTAAGTTTGAATATGCAAAATCTCCTCTGCCATCGGCCTCAGCTCAGAACAGCCATGCTTCTAACAGATTTCTTCAAGTGGCCATTGGTATAATACAAAATACACTCCAGAAATATAAAAATTACGAACACTATGAAAAAGCTACAGGAGGCAATCTTCTATCAACAAAGCAGATCCATCAGCAAGCACGCAAATACATGGAAGCTGAAGGTTGTCAAGGGGAGATTGCTGTTAATCTCACTGAAGATGTAGTTTCACAAGCCTCTATGGGAACTGTGAAAAGGCAACCAACAATGACAATCAATGTCTCTATGGCTCGAGAACAGTGGCTACAAGGGACACTGAGACATGAGATTGGAACTCATTATTTTAGAACGGTCAACAACAGTAAACAGCCATGGAATAACAGCAATGGTAGAATAAAATATAGACTGAAACCAGCAAACCCAACTGAAGAAGGACTGGCAACCATCCACAGCCTTATATTTCATCCTGATCCCGATTTGTGCAGAGTTGCCCTCCTGTACTATACCATCTACCAAGCAAGCTTAATGTCCTTCAGTGAACTATTTGAGCATTTGAAAATATTTATCAAAGACCCAGAAGCCAGGTGGTATTATTGTGTCCGAGCAAAGAGGGGCCTGACAGACACATCACAGCCAGGATGTTGTACCAAGGATCAGGTATACCTTGAAGGTGTTCTACACATCCTAAGGCACAGGCATACCATAGATTTCAAGCTTTTAATGGCAATGGGAAAGGTTTCCTATGTGGATATAAACCGTCTAAAAAAGATTGCAGTGATCGGTAATCCAAGGATCCCTCAGTTTCTCAAGGACAGGAACCGGTACATGATGCGTCTGGAGAAGATAATGCAAGTCAACAAACTAACCGATGCTTCGCTAAGAACGCTTGTCGACTGAGCTGTGAGTGTTAAGGCCTTCAGGCAGATTTCCAATACCACCATCCTGCAAACCCTAGCTGCCTACCACGAATAATCGAATCCCACCCTCATATCTACTCAGTAAGTATATTATCTACATTTACCTCTTTTTCTAATAGTGTCTTTTCTTTTATAATGGCTTCTTAATATGTCTGCTATCCATTGCTTTTGCTTTACCTTGCACTTTTTTCTGTATTATACTTGACTTCATTGTAGCTCATCTCTCCCCCCCCCCCTTTTTCCTTTTTTCTCCAGCCTGCCATCAGGTAAGAGCATGCCAGAGAAAAGAGGAAATCTGGAAATTCAACTACATACAGGTAAGTCATCCACTAAATGTATATAGAGTTACAATCTCCCAGATATCTTCCATAAAGAAAACCTTAAAAACATATTAAACACGTATACATAGTGCAAACACCCTTATTGATATTGGTGCATTGCAAATCCCAGCAGGGTTCTCGGTTTAAAGAAACAGTCTAAGAAATTGTCAGATGAGAACTTTATATAAAAATCCCCATTAAAAAAACTATTTGGAAGAACAGTTTATCATATTGAAAGTATTTTACGTCAAATTCAGCACTTTCACAGTTCTTGTGTCTTCTTGGTATCTCCCCTGTGCTCACCTTCCTAGATCAAGTATCATTGATGTCACCCACTGGAACTTTCCCAGATGCATCTATGCATCGTTACACACACACGATGGATATATATATATCCATATCCATCCTATATATAACCAGCTAACTGATATATTGGCGCAATTGCGCTCCTTCTGTTTTACAGGTACAAATAAGGACAGGACAAGATTCATGTGGAGAGGACAATGCAAAGACCATCTGGCAGATTTCCAATTCCACCATCCTGCAAACCCTGGCTGCCTACCACGAATCATTAAATCCCACTCTCATGACTACTTAGTAAATATATTATCGACATTTACCTCTCTTTCTAGTGGTGTCTTTTCCTTTATATTGCCTTCTTACTATGTCTGTTATCCCTTTCTTTTTTCTTTACCTTGTACTTTTTCTTTATTATTCTGTATCTCATCCCCCGTTTGTTTTCCTTTTTTCTCCAGCTAGCCATCAGGTTAGAGCATGCCAGAGAAGAAGAGGAGACCTGGAAATTCAACTACATACAGGTAAGCCATCAGCTAAGTGTATATAGAGTTACAATCTCCCAGATATCTTCCATAAAGAAAACCTTAAAAACATATTAAACACGTATACATAGTGCAAATCAGTGAATTGTAATATAAATAGTAATCCCCTTATTGATATTGGTGCATTGCAATCCCAGCAGGATTCTCGGTTTAAAGAGACAGTCTAAGAAATTGTCAGCTGAGAACTTTATATAAAAATCCACATTAAAAAACAATTTGGAAGGGGGCGGGGCCTGAGCATGATGGCTGCTGGTCGCATTTTGAGAGAGCTGTGCACATGGCTCATCAATTAATCAGTTATCCTTACATTAAGCACGCTCTCTCAATACAAATCGACAACTCACCTACTCCTGAAACCATGCGGAATGATCCGTTCGGGTTACTAGCGATGCCAGTCTCCGATTCTCCGGCTAAATACAGCATGGCCTGGTGGGGGCACTGAGCGGGAGAGGCAGCTGCTCTCCTGTCCTGCGTGGCATTACCTCCCTGCTGATATCCTGTGGTGTGTCTCCCCCCCGCCCCCCGGAGGGGGTCATCTCAGTCTCCACTATTTTAAGCTACTTGAATTACTCCTCACTGCCGCACTCACCTCACCGCAGAACGCTCTCTTACCTACCAGTAACTCTGAATGCCTACTCAAAGATGGCGGGCGCGCCTATACCTCCTGCAAAGGTAACTGCGCAGACTGGGTCCGATTTCTCTAACTCAATGGAGAGGTCTCTGCAAAGATTGGAAGAGATTTTTCAACGATTCTGGGCAGCACTGGAACACCGCATGACACCTAATCTTCATCAACTTCCAGAGGAAGACAGATGAGCAGCAGGCGGAGGGGTGAGTGGGCATTCGGGCATCACCTCTCCACATATGGCAATTTCACCCAGTAAGAGCCCACCTAGGCTGAAGGCCACCAGGGGTTCGCCCCCAAAGCATCGCCCACACAGACGGGGAGCTACCTGCAGACAACGGGCCACTCACAGGCGGTGACAGAACAGCACCTTGGGAGGGACTTGGACTGTTACAGACCCCGAGTCCGTGGGAAGAAGAAGTCGGCCTTCAAACAAGCCTGGGGCTGGGGGAAGACCTCCTTTCGCTCCGAGCATGCAGTTGCCTTCACAGACTCTCTGGTTGGGACACCCTGTCACCCATGCCTGGGCATCGACTGACTCTGGACTTCTCATAATATAATATGTGGTTCCACCATATGCTAGAGGTGTCGCCCTGCCATTAGCAGACACCATCCTGCCCATGTCAGGCCTCACTCAGCTTCCATCTACAGAATGTTATGTTCTGTTTTTTTCCTTTTGTTTTCTCGTTCTTCTTATCTGTCCATTCCTTTCTATTTGTATGTTCAAGTGGTGTAGGTGCATATTGCCGACTTAATTATCAGTGGGGCATTTAGCTTACAGGATACCTAGTACTCATATGGCTATGTACATATTGTGAGATACATTTTATATTGACCTGCTTTCTAACATAGGCAATCAGTCATGCTATCATTACCTATCTAGTCAGTTCATTTAGCCTGTATTATCATCTACTCCTGATGTCTCATATCTGACTTATCTTTCGCAAGCATGATTCCTTCTGTTCTTCCATTATAAAATTGTGCATGTCTTCTATAGTACCTCAAATGTCATGCGTGATGCTATGCCTGAGAACTGTCGTTGGCGTACCTCAAGCTTGTTTGTTATAATCTTATGCACTGCAAAAATACAGAATACATTTATTTATTTTTTATTTGGAAGTATGGTTTATCATATTGAAAGTATTTTACTGCAAATACAGCACTCTCACAGTTCTTGTGTATTCCTGGCATCTCCCCTGTGCACACCTTCCTAGATCAAGCATCATTGGTGTCACCCACTGGAACTTTCCCAGATGTATCTATCCATCATTTAAATATATCTATATCCATGCTATATATAACCAGCTAACAGATATATTGGCGCAATTGCGCTCCTTCTGTTCTACAGGTACAAATAAGGACAGGAACCAGTACAAGATTCATCTGGAGAGGACAATGCAAATCGACAAACTAATAAACGCTTTACTAAAACCACTTGTCATTGAGCTGTGAGTTTTAGACATAGTGTATCATCAAGTTTCCCAAGATACTGTCAATATTCCACCATCCTGCAAACCCTTGTGACTACTCAGTAAGAATATTTCCCACACCTACCTCTCTTTCTAATGGTGGCTTTCCTTTTATAATGGTTTCTTACTGTGTCGACTTTTTTGTTTCTTTTTTTTTCTTCCAGCCTGCCATCAGGTTAGAACACGCCAGAGCTGAACAGAGTGAAAATCTGGAAATTCAGCCACATCCAGGTAAACCGTCAGCTATGAGTATATAGAATTGAAGTTGCAGGTATCAATATGTATATATGCAGGTCCTCTATTTTAGGTTACACATTGGCATTTTGTATTCATCAAGTGAAATATAGCTGTCTTGACCCACCAGGATGTCCTTACTCTGTGGGCACAAATGGCAAGAGTGTGTGGAATCTGCCTCTTCCCTTGATGAAAAAAGGCTGTCATCTATGGGTTAATAATTATTATAGTAGTATTGATTTGAAAATGTATTTTGTTTTGAAAACTTGGCATGTGGCACAGTGCGTAAAACACGCAGAGCTTTCCCCTCTTGGTTATAAATTCAAGCTTTTTTTCAATATTTGATTTACTCAGTTCACTAATCCTCCCGCTTTTGCATCAGAAGGTGTCCAGAGACTTTGTAGCAAGAACCAACACCCCACCCCTTCCCTCCCTCCCCCCCCCCCCACACGCGCACACACACACTATTCAAAAAGTCACCCCAGAGAAAGTGCTGTGTATGCTACATAAATAGGAGTGGGACTCTATTACTGCCCATCCTACCATTCTCTGCAAGGCCATTGTATAACAGACTGTTTCAGAGTCTACCATACAGAGTTAAACTATTGAACTGAATGAATTTATATGTAATTTTGGTTATTCTGACTCGGTTTCTCATGATTAATCTTTGATAGAAGCCTACACCGACTTATTGGCTTGTTATACAGACTACTCTGACTTCTGGATACAAAGACCTTAATAGTAAAAATGCAGAAAAGCAAGTGAAGAAAATCCCTCACTCACAAAAAACATGTAGCCACAATTCCAAAATTAAATAATCATGGATATACTGATTTGCATCATACTTCTAGCAGTTCAATATGTGCAATAACAGGGTTACCTTCTCGGTGCTGGAATCCTCCCAATGATACTTCACACAGGACACGTTTATTGATCCACACTTATAGGGAATCCCCAAAAATACATTGGGAAGAAATCATAGAAAAAATGCACATTTATTGAAGTAAAAAAGGAAAATACATATGGCAAGATACTAGAACATCAGTCCTCATGTATGCTGTATTGGTCCAAGCATATGAAAAAAAAAAGGTTTCTGAAAAAGCACCCAGAGTGTTGCGAAACGCGTCCAGTGCTTCCCTAATCTTTCTTTAGGATCGGCTTCTTCTTCTCCATCTGCAGCAGCTACAGGTGGTCCTATGCTCAGGTTTTGAACTTTTTATACCTAGTTCACTCACAACCTTTTTTATTTTCTTCCATTTTTCACATGCTTGGACCAATACAGGGGAGGACTGCTGTTCTAGTATCTTGCCATATGTATTTTCTTTTTAAATTCAATAAATGTGCATTTTTCTTCCTGATTTATTTTTGGGGATTCCCAATGAGTGCGGATCAACATACTTGTTCTGTGCAAAGACCTTGGCTTGTCCCTGTTTGTGATAAGCCCAGTCATTATCAAGTGACTAACTCAAAAGGCTACATTTAGAATATTTTTTTTAAATGGTATGCCATTATGGGGGTAATTTTCTTTCTTAGGGTGCCATACTCGATCAACAGCAACATAGGCCCAGAATATCAATTTGTCACATTTACAAGTTTCAAAAGGGCATGTAATATATCTGATCTTGTAATTTCACCCCACCAAAAAAAAAAAAAAATCAGTACATTGAGCACTGTTATATTTGTGAGGCAATGGTAAATGAAAATATTTGGGCTTTGTTGCACTAACACATTTCAGTATTACAAAATGTGAGAAAATGGAATTCATGTGTGTGAAAAAGCACAAATGAAATGATCACTAAATGTGGATAGCATTTGTGATAAGGTGGCTACATCAAACAACTCAAAAATACTCCATTCTGAATACCCTGGGTTTTCTACTTTTTAAAATGGTTTGACATAATGGTGGAAATATTATCCATGCTGCCATACTGTCTCAAGGCTAACATAGGCCCAAAAAATCAATTTGTCAAATTTCCAAATTTGAAAAGGGCATATAATATATTGTGCTCTGTGAAATGTCAAAAACAACCGGAAAATTCCATACATAACCACTAAATTTGACCAGGATTTGTCATAAAGTGGCCATATCAAACCACAAAAAAAAGACCCTATTTTGCATACGCTGGGTTGTCCGCTTTTGAAAATGGTAAACAATGAAAGGGGTAATTTTCTTTCTTAGGGTGCCATACTGCCGCAAAAGCAACATAGGCCCAAAATATCAACACATATTTTGTCCTTTGACTTCCAAAAACTCACTAAAAACCTGTACAAAGAGGCTATTATTGTACTCATAGAACATTGTTGAACACAAATACGAGTGTTTTATAGTAGTAAATGTGTAAGGATCACGACATAAACAGTGAAATTACATTTGTGTAAAAAAAACAAAAAACACAAACTATGAACAAACTATGAATTTGCCCACATTTTGCGACTGAGTGGCTTCTAAAAAAGAAAGTACTTACCCATTTGGAATACCCTGGGTTGTCTAAGTTTAAAAACAGTATGCCATAATGGGGGTTATTTTAATTCCTGTGCTGCTATACTGCTTCACAGAAAACATAGGCCAAGAAAGTCAATTTATCAAATTTTCACTAATGATGGCTGCATCATTAAACACTCCTATATTGTGGTAAATATGGGGATTTAGTCACATTATATTTTTATATTGTATTTAAAGTAACACTATAAGCAGCAAAACAACTTTACTTTTGGTGTATAGATTTTGTCCATGCAGTCTCACTGCTTACTACTCTACCACTTAGGAGCTAAATTGTTCTGTTTGTAATGGCCCTCGCCATACCTCCCATGGCTAACTTACATTTTTCAGAAGAAATATATACTGCAAACTTGATCACCACTTTAGAAATTATAAATAAAGGAGTTTAAAAAAAAAAAATCAAACGATATGAGAATGTTTTCTGCTATTTTTGTAAATATCAAATATCTCTCCCTTTGTAGGACAGTGAGTCCCATGAATTCTGGTACAAAACATGATAACACAGAACTCTGGATGACACAAAATAAGCTTTTAGGAATTACTGTATGTTGTAGATTAGGATACATATGAACCTGCATAAACCTGTGAGAAGAAGAAATTGAATTTTGACCGAGGACTGCGACCTGGACAAAGACTGTGAAAATGCTCATGAGTTCCAATCGACTAATGCCCAGAATGCTCTTCTACAAAAAATATTTTACTTGCTCAATGAAATAAATATTTGAAATCCTAAATACCTGTGTCTATCTGAATTAATGTATGAATATATAAAAATGTCTATATATATTTATATATTAAAAAACAATAATATAAAAAAATGGTTTTAACATAACATTATTGTGTCAATCTATGCCGTCATATAGTGGAGGGCTTTAAAGCTGTCAGGATTACTGTTCTGACCATATGGCTGTCACGTATTCATCCGCACAACATTACTGTCCTGACAGGAAAAGTTGTGCTGAGCAACAATCATGCACATGGAAACCTGGTAATTGCTTTGGGGTCAAAGGCCTGTTACAGCCAATCGGATCCACAGGAGGCGTATTTGAACCAAATTCTCCTGACTTTCTGGTATTTGACTTTGGCTTTGTTTTGACTTCCCTGATGTCTGGTATCCTTGACTTTTGGCTTTCCCTCATCTTTATGTCTGATTTAGTGTCCCTGAAAAAAAAGTTGACAGAGACACTTTGAGGGCTCTCATGGATATAAAACCTTAACCCCTCTTGCTTCAAGACAAAACATTCAATGAATATAGTTTATGAATCAAAATTGCTCCCACATTCCATTTTACATAGGAGCAAGAAATTAAAACAAATCACCTACACCTATACCTCATCACACTAAGAGTGACACAGTAGAATAATAGACTACCATCATAGGCATTCATTGCTTAATTATAACCTATAAGAACATACAAAACATTCCTCTATAAGACCTCTCTGCTCCCTATTCTACACAAAGCAGTATCAGGCGTCTTATAAATGCCATGTGTAAAAGACTGCAATTGCCCCCTCTGCTCACTGTGCTCATAAAAAAGACCTTTGAAATCATACCATACAATCCTCATCTATCTTACAGGGAGAGGCAGGGCTGCCATTAGAAATTGCAAGGCCCCTTACAAAATTATTTAGCAGTGCCTCCAAGGCACACACTGCCCGACATGCACACAGATACAAACTCTGAGATATATTGACACATAATATGCTCTCATACATAAACATATGTAAGATATAGACATGCGCACGGGGTGTACCAGGTGTGCCCAGGCACCCTCTAGAGTGTCCACCAAGGCAGTCAAGAGAGATCAAAGGACCTCTTCAGTGTACCAGAGTGGGGGCTCCATGACCAGTGAGAAAATCAAAAAGTGGTCATGGCGTTTTTAGAATGTTCCATTAATTTAATATTCACTTTACATAAAAATAAAATATATAACATTAAGAAAGAATACCTTGGGTGCACACCCCAAAAATGTGTGATTTTATAAAAAAATTTTATTTGGATTTCTTTTGAAAAAAAGCTTGTGAAGGAAAAATCTTCCAAAAGATAGCTTTCTATTTAAGATACATTATAGCCCAAAGGTTATTCAGCATGAAATAGGGCATGAGGATGTTTTTTCATGCAATGCTTACATTTTTGGTAAATTAATTCCATTAATCCAAGTTAATTGAACCTGCAGAAACAACATGAACTTTTTTTTTACAAGAAAAATGTTATAAAATGAACATACCAAGTTAAAAAAAAAAAAAAGTGATGGGGGCGGGGCCTGACTGCCAAGATGGCCGGACGCAATCTTTGCTAGCTCCGGCACCAGCGGGCGCAAAAACATAAACCATGTTCTACCACACACTGTCAGCGGTGCATGGTGCCCGGAAAGCGACACAGAACCCTGAACGGAACATGCCGATACCAAACGAGCATCGAAACGCAAAACGAGCGCTGGAACCGGCCATGAGGCCCAAACAGAAGCGGAGCCTACAGCCTGGGGGAGGCGGCCGATCGCCCGGCAAGGGAGCCGCTCCGAAGCACGACTCAAAAGCTGCCCTGCTACCCCCCCCTCTGGACCGGCGGGGGACATCCCGGTCCGTGCTGGGGGTGTCCACCCCCGCAAAGCTACAAAAACGAGAGACAAAAACTACGGTGAGACAAAAATGCCAGGGCTCAGGCAAGATGGCGCCAACGACGCCTAAACACATCCGTTTAAGGCCCCCCAAACATACCTTGGACTTCTTCGACCAACTCTGTGCAAGCCTCTGGACGAAGCTCAGTGCCAAATATCATGCCTTCAGGCTAGCGAGAAGATTGGCGGCGGCATGGATTCGCCCAGCAACCCGGCGACTCCTGTGTGGACTCCGGCCAAGCACCGCTGGGGCGGCCTCCAGACGGCGCCGAAAAACAAGATGGCGGGAAAAGGCGACATGTCCAGCGGCGACAGCGCTCACTCCCTCTCACACCAGGGTGAGACCAGCCAGTACACCTAAGATGTCTACCACACTAACCTCACCAGCCACCCGAACCCCAACTTGCGACACCAAGACTCGCCAGAACGGTGAGCGCCACACAGGTACCTCGGGAAGAGCCCGGCGAGAGGAACAGCCGAAAGCCTTAACCCCTGGTGCGCTGGCGATCGAGGGAGACAGACACCTGTACACCTGCAGCTTCACAGTCCAGGGCATTGGCTGAACGGACCATATGGATGCCCACAGCACGCACAGGACACAGGTCCTTTTGTGTCTGAACTGCTCGATACTAACAAACATATCCCTTGTATGCAGCATGCTCCTTATTAATAAGCCTGTTTTACATGAGTACACCAGCTGACTTAACCTTATCATTACTGTTATATGCATCTCATAACTTGCCTAGCCTGTACTTAACGATTTGTTTAAGTTTGAATATGCAAACATGATTCAATTAAGTCTAGAGTAGAATATCTCACCTGTTCACTATTGCGCAAAAGCCTGTAATTTTATAATTTTATAATCTTACAATTAACCATTCAGCCTGTTTAACCCTTAACGAGCACCCGTCTGATATTTGTTCATACCTGAGCATGTACTTACCTAAACCAAGCATACTACCTGCATGCAACCATATGATTCTACCACTAAGCTACCGTCCTATATGTTTCCTTGTTGTCTCGTAGAATCTCATTCTAACCAACACCTACTCAGCATGCCCTAAGCATAACCATACATATGTATTGCTAACTCAGTATATAGCTAGTTTAACCTATCTCATCACACGTATGTTTTACTCTGAACACGCACAGTTACCCTAGCATACTACGTAAATAATCTATACTATGCCTAACTATCTTGATTTAAACCTGTTCATATATATAAAAATAGTGCATTGTCCTAACATACCCTAATGCTTTCCATGTTACCACTCATTGTTTTGCACAAAGCACGCGGATTGCCTCTGGGGTACCGTGTGCCTGAATGTTATCACCATATGCACTGCAAAAATAAAGAATTAAAAAAAAAAAAAATAAAAAAAAAAAAAAAAAAAATAAAAAAGTGATACGTTCTAATACAAAAAAAGTATAGAAAGAAGAGGAAAAAAAAAAAAGAGACCTTATCCTGGAAGCTCTAAAACTGGAAGAAATAGGAATTCACCAAAACCTATGTAGACAATAAAATAGGGAGAAACTGCGGGATATTATTGGAGCGCCAACAGGGTTTGAGCAACATGTTTAATGTTTACTGTTTGATGTTTGATGTTGAATGTAAACTCACAACTGAACCTCAGGACACGGACTTGAGAGTGAACCGACCATTCCACCATCACAGCCTGCAAGCGAGACTCTGACAGACTGACACGACCCACTACACACCTTCACCACAACTCACGACAAAACAGTCGAGGAGCTGCCAGACGACTACCCCAACTCCTACTGGCCCCAAGGACAGACCAGTAGACTAACCTTCTCCACTCTCTCTGCATCGGCCGGGCCCCTAGGGGCCCCTGCACCCCGGGCGCGGGACACCCATTACCCAGACTACACAAACACCACATATTTAGATAGAAACCCAGACACCGAAGCTCAGTAGCCACAATGCCCCTTACAATCAAATGTGTGTCAATCAACGCACAGGGACTCAACTCCCCCTCCAAACGACACAGTCTCCTGAGATGGGCCTACAAACTCAAAACAGACATACTCTTTGTACAAGAGACCCACTTCACTGCCCAAAGAGCATTCCCCCTAACACATAGATACTATAACCGAAGCTACTTCGCAAACTCGCCAAACACAAAAACAAAAGGGGTGGCCATTCTAATACGCTAATCCTGCCCGATAACGGGCATAATCAGCGCTGCAGATCCCCAAGGCCGCTTCCTCACTATAACGGGCTACATAGGGACCAATCAATACGCATTTAGCACTATATATGCCCCGAACATACCAGAACCTAATTTTTGGACCCTATACTCGACACACCTACGGACGTACACAAATGTACCGATAATCATCGGGGGAGACTACAACGCAGTCCACACCCCGGCTATTGACAGACAACACCAACCCAGAACACAACAGAATAGAAATGACACCTTATTTGCCAACTTCCTATCTACCCAACATCTCATAGATATCTGGAGGGCCCAACACCCGACCACGAAGGACTTTACCTTCTACTCACACCCACATGCATCATACTCACGCATAGACAAATCCTTAATATCCCCGAGACTACTCTCCCAAATAACAGATACAACCATAGGACCGATAGCATGGTCAGACCATGCTGACATCACACTCACCCTAAATATACCCCACCTCAAAAGGCACTGGACATGGAGGCTCAACCCACTCCTACTACACGACACAACACTCACACAGAAATCACAAAAAACCTCACAGATTACTTTGAACTAAACTCCACAGCTGATACCTCCCCAATCTCCCTATGGGCAGCTCACAAACCAGTCATCAGGGGACACTTGATTAGTCTAGCATCCGCCAAAAAACGACAAAGACAACAAAGCCTCTTAACTGCCCTAGTGGACCTCCGCCGCCTAGAAACAGAACACAAAAGACGCCCACTGCCGTCCACCCTAGCCCAACTGACAGACATGAGACGACTAGTGAAACAGCTCACACAAGTGGACACAGCAAAAGCCATGATGTGGTTTAAACAAACATATTATGAAAAAAATAACAAAACAGACGCAATGTTAGCACGTTGCCTTAAACATAGAATAGAGGCTATTCCACAGCTATTTCGCAGCTTCATACAACCATTCTCCTACATCGAGCGGAACAGGACAACTAGATGAAACAGCCATGACAGACATTGCAGACAAATTGAACCTCCCCACCTTATCCCAGACCGCCCGAGCCACACTAGCGGAAGAGGTCACGGTAGAAGAAATAGCAGCAGCACTTAAAACCTTCAAACCCAACAAAAGCCCAGGCCCAGACGGTTACACAGCCTTATATTACAAAGAATTCAGCCACATCCTACTACCACACCTCACACGGGTCTTTAACGCCCTCTTACAAGGAGAGATGCTACCAACGGACATGACAACTGCTCACATTTGCCTAATACCGAAACCTAGCAAAGACCACACACAACCCCAACACTTCAGACCAATTTCCCTCCTCAATGTGGACCTTAAAATCCTCACCAAAGTAATGGCCAACAGACTGAACTCCCACTTAGAACAGATAATACACCAAGATCAGGTGGGGTTCATCCCCAATAGACAAGCTCAAGACAACACACACAGAGCCGTAGACCTGATCTGGGTAGCACAGCATAGACGGATCTCCATGACGGTCATTTCGCTTGACGCTGAGAAGGCGTTTGACCGCCTTCTCTGGCCATATCTCTACCACACTCTTACGCGATACGGTTTCCCAAATAATTTCATCACCTTTTTAAAAGCCATATACCACAAACCACAAGGCGCCCTTCTGCTCCCCAACATCACCCCGCCACGCTTCACTATTGCGAACGGAACAAGGCAGGGGTGCCCTCTCTCACCCCTCCTATTCGCCATCTCGCTGGAACCCCTAATGCAAGCAATCCGCATCAACCCAGACATTGAAGGATTACAAATCAGGGGAGAAGTCTTCAAAGTAGCAGCGTACGCAGACAACGTCCTGCTAACGCTCACTTATCCCGAAACATCAATAGAAGCCCTACTGACCCTCATACAAACATATTCCACATTAAGTGGCTATAGACTCAATATCACAAAATCAGAACTCCTACCAATAAATATAAACGAAGCACGATTGGAACACTTACAAAATCTATTCCCATTACGTACCCGCCCTGACTCCATCACGTACCTGGGAATCCAACTTACAAATGACTTGACACACCTATACATAGCGAATTATAAACCCATGCTTTAACGGGCCCGTGAGGACCTGAAAAGATGGCAACCATTAGGGATATCATGGCTTGGCAGGGTAACTGTAGCGTTACTCACCTTTCCCAGGGACCGGCCGCGGTCCTCTCTTCAAGCCGCGCGCGGTCCTGCGGCTGCACGAGCCGCGCGCGGCTCATCCGACGCTTCAGACAGGAAGGCTATACCTATACCTCCAAAGGGCAGGGTGTACCCCTTATCGGTTCAAGAAAACCGTGTTATGGAGGAATATATTAAAGAATCATTAGACAAGGGATTTATTAGGAGATCCTCTTCTCCGGCTGGAGCAGGGTTCTTCTTTGTATCGAAGAAAGAAGGTGATTTAAGACCTTGCATTGATTATAGAGTCTTAATTGATTGATTGCATTGATTATAGAGTCTTAATAAAATCACCATCAAAAATGCTTACCCTATACCATTAATAACAGAATTGTTTGACAGGCTCAAACATGCTACGGTATTCACCAAATTAGATCATAGAGGAGCATACACTTTGATACGTATAAAAAAGGACCACAAATGGAAGACAGCCTTTAACACTAGGTCAGGTCATTATGAGTATACCGTCATGCCATTTGGGCTTTGCAATGCTCCAGCAGTATTCCAAGAATTTATTAATGATGTCTTAAGAGACTTTATTCACTCATTTGTTATTGTGTACTTGGACGACATTTTAATATATTCTACAGACTTACACACTCATCACAGACATGTTACGACCGTTCTGAAGACCCTTCTTGCTAATGGTCTTTATTGTAAATTAGAAAAATGTCTATTCGACCAATCCGAAGTCCAGTTTTTGGGGTATTTGATTTCCGCTAAGGGTTTTCGTATGGATCCCCGGAAGCTCGCTGCTGTCATAGAATGGCCTCTGCCGCAAGGTCTAAAAGCCATCCAGCGTTTTCTGGGTTTCTCTAATTATTATAGACGTTTTATCAAAGGTTTTTCGTCTATTGTAGCACCTATTACTCGTATGACAAAAAAGGATGGCAATACTCGTGTCTGGTCTACCGAGGCACTTCAAGCTTTTGACTTCCTTAAGACTACGTTCGCCTCTGCACCTATTTTACAGCATCCTGTCCCCTCATTGCCCTATATACTTGAAGTTGATGCTTCAGATATCGGGGTAGGTGCTGTTTTATCTCAAAGAGAGTCTCCTGAAAAGCCATTGCATCCTTGTGGCTTCTTTTCTAAACAAATGTCCAAAGCAGAGAAGAATTATGATGTGGGTAATCGCAAACTCCTTGCTATCATTTTAGCACTCAAAGAATGGAGACATATGTTAGAAGGCACTAAGGATCCCATCCTCATATTTACGGATCATAAGAACCTGTCCTACCTTAGCGAAGCTAAAAGATTGTCTTCCAGGCAGGCTAGGTGGTCACTGTTCTTGTCCCATTTCAATTATATAATCACCTATAGGCCAGGTGATCGGAACACTAAAGCGGAGCTCTGTCCAGACAGTTTGAAACTATTGACAAACAGGAGATTGATGTTACTCCTGTCATTCCCCCAGACAGGATAATAGCAACTACTGTATTATCTATTTCCTCGTCCCTCTTGCAGGCCATACAAGCGAAAAAAAGCATGGCACCTAGCGAGAGGCCTAATGATAAATTGTTCGTCGACGTTCCCGAGAGACGGGATATTCTGTCACTATATCACGATACTAAGACTGCTGGACATCCTGGTATTTCCAAAACAGTGTCAGCTGTTTCTCGGTATTTTTGGTGGGATTCCTTACGAAAGGATGTCACTGACTATATAAGTGCTTGTACTACTTGTGCCTGTATGAAATCCTCTCGTAGAGTCCCTTGTGGGCTGTTGCATCCGTTACCCGTTCCCGAGAGACCTTGGTCCAACCTATCTATGGATTTTATTGTTGAATTACCCCCTTCGAATGGTAACACAGTCATCCTGATGATAGTTGACCGGTTTTCCAAAATGGCTCACTTTGTGTCTCTTCACAAGTTACCCACATCCAAGGAACTGGCCCTTATCTTCGCTAGAGAAGTATTTCGGTTACATGGCATTCCCTTATCTATTGTGTCCGATAGGGGTAGCCAATTTATTTCCAGGTTCTGGAAAGCCTTTTGTACAGAAATGGGTATTTCTCTCTCGTTTTCTTCCGCTTACCATCCCCAGTCTAATGGAGCTGCTGAACGTGCCAACCAGTCTCTGGAGCAGTACCTCCGTTGTTTTGTGTCTCACCATCAGGACAATTGGTCTGACCTGCTTCCTTGGGCTGAATTTGCTCGGAATAACGCCACTCATGATTCTTCCGGCAAAAGCCCTTTTTACGTCATCTATGGCCAGCATCCCGTTGTTCTCCCGGCTGCATTCTCCTCACAGGGCATGCCAGTTCTGGATGAGCATTTGGCTGGTTTGCGTAATACTTGGGAGCAGGTTCAGCGTTCTTTGGTTGACTCTGCTGCTCGCCAGAAGGCTCAGGCTGACAAGCATCGCAGAGCGGCTCCTTCCTATGTTGTGGGGGACAGAGTTTTGCTTTCCACGCGGAATATTCGCCTCCGGGTGCCTTCTATGAAATTGGCTCCCCGCTTCATTGGTCCTTATCGTATTATACATAAGGTTAATCCCGTTTCTTATGCCTTGGGTCTGCCTAAGAATCTGCGCATACCTAATGTTTTTCACACCTCGTTGTTGAAGCCTTACGTGCGCAACCGCTATACCTGGCATGCTCCTCCTCCTCCTCCTGTCTCTGTGGAGGGTCATGAGGAATTCGAAGTGTCTGCTGTTCTTGACTCTCGTTTCCTTAGGGGTCGGCTTCAGTACTTGGTACATTGGAAGGGTTATGGGCCTGAGGAGCGCAGTTGGATTTCTGCTGATGCTGTTCATGCTCCCCGCCTTGTGCGTTCTTTCCATTCACGTTTTCCTGCCCGACCTAGTCCTGCCCGCCCGGAGGGCGTGTCCTCAGGGGGGGTACTGTAGCGTTACTCACCTTTCCCAGGGGCCGGCCGCGGTCCTCTCTTCAAGCCGCGCGCAGTCCTGCGGCTGCACGAGCCGCGCGCGGCTCATCCGACGCTTCAGAAAGGTAGGCGGCAGTGACCGCGAGATGCGGTCACATGTCCCGCCTGAATCTAAGAGCGCGCCGCGAGTCTCGGGCGCGCTCTTAAAGAGACAGTGGGAGCCTAAATTGCCAAAAGGCTCCCATTGGCCCCTGTCATCCCACACACCCCATACACTTACCTTTTGGGGGTGTGGAAGTGACAGGAGCCAATCACATTAGTTTTGAACCTATTTATACTTACCCTTTTCCCTTAGTTCCTTGCCCTATCGTGGTTTCTGCTACAGTTCCCTTTAGCGCTTTGTCAGGGTATTTATATCGGCAGACATTTTGTGCTATGATAGAAATACAAAGTGTATATTCTGAAGTCAATCTAAATAGACCAGACTCCATTTTGTATCTTCAAGTTAACAAAGAGACACAGAATTTCTTTCCTTTCTCTAAAACTGACCGCTTTCCCAGGGCTAAGAATGTCTTGTATAAACAACCCAAGTGATAAGAGACTGTCTAGGTACTAATGGAATATAATAAATTCTAAAAACCCAGACCTGGGTGACAGAGGATTAAATAATTAAATTTTACTTTCGATATTGTACAACGTCCCATTATAGTTTCAGGTGAAACTTAGTTCACAAACTATCAATTTTAGGAATTATAGCAGAATTTGCAGACGCATAGTCTGAAGAAATCCTCTTGATCTGACAGAAAATATAAGTTATAGGCCACATATAGATAACGTAAATGACGTCAAAAATAGCCACCAGGAAAAGTTAACTCTTTCCTGGATAGGTATGTGTAGTGGAACAATACTGCCATCTAGAGTCCAAATACTAGAATGGTTACCTAGAAGGCAACCACACCCCACATTTGTGATTGGCTATCACTTAGAGGAATTTCCCCTTTAAAAAGTTAAGACAAGGGAAGAGTGGGGAATTCAAAGATTGAAGAGAGAGACATTACAACACTCTCGGGAGATTCAGGGAGATTCAAGATTGAGGAGAGAGATCCAGGCAGAATCGGACACTCAGAAAATCAAGACACTCCATGCAGAGAAAGAGACCCATGACACTTAGCTACCTGAGAACATCTGATGAGAAAATATCTACTTAACTTGTAAATATACAGGCATTTAATTAATTAATTTAAATGAATTAAATTAATAGCATGATATATGACTGGATAAATCATGATTAGATTTCATATTTAGAAATCTTAATTATTAAAGAATATATATATGGTTATAGCATCCTATCTGCAGCTGGGATTAATATAGCCATTAATGTATTTGTGTGATTAATATCACATTAGCATATCATGACCATTTATCCAGCTGTATGATTTGCTCTAAAATAAGATAAAATATCTGTTAGACAAATTAATTAAATATCAGCTTATTAAACATATAGATTTCTCATTGGATGGATCAAGGAGTGGTTACTGACTATTTAAATATTATTTTTATTTAAAATCACATAGGAGTAGATCTTAAATCCCTAGAAGAGGTCTAGCCAGCATTGAAAGGGTTACTTCTGCCAGAAAGTTTTTACTGCAGCTCTAAGGAATGCTCTGTCTCCCTGTGAAACCTTCTTTGTCTCTGTGAAAGGGTCGTAAATCAATCTTGACACCTAATGCTTTAGACTTAAACTACGTCTTAGTCATTAGGAAATGTTGTTTTAAATTACCATATTGTATTGCATATTGTTATACTCAAATTCCATTGATTATTGTCACGCATGTTACTTAATATTATATTTTAAAATGTCACAATAAAATATCTATTTTTATAACAAATCTGTGACTTAATTATATGGTTTACCTTTCACTTATAACGATAACGATTAGGGATCTGAGAATTGAAAATCGTGGGCAATTTCTCATCTGTTTACATTATTATCCCATAAATATCCCCACAGCTTGTTGTGTTCAGTTGTGTTCCTCCGTACTTGACCTTGGCTTTGTATTCTGACTTCGTTTTCGCATTATCCTTGTCTGTTCTGTTTGCCGGCTTGCTGTTTCCTGTGTACCAGACCCCGGCTTGTCCTCGTTTACGCTGTCTCTTTGTGCCCTTGACCTCGGATTGTTCCTGACTCTGTTCTTCTCCTATATACGTCGAGTCTGGCCATTCTAGGGTCCGGTAGACGTATCTCTCCTCTGTTCTGCCTTCTGTTTAGCTGGATCCTGCGTGTAGGGGTATATTCTCGTTACAGTAACCTCAATTAAAATTAATCTCTTGCCCAGATTCCTTTACATGTTCCAAACCCTGCCTATCCCCGTCCACAAACAAGATCTTAAAACACTCCAGAGGGAGGTGGATTCCTTTGTCTGGAACGGCCGAAAACCAAGGGTACAAAAGACCACGCTATATGTCCCCAGACAGGCAGGCGGCCTAGGACTCCCGAACTTCACACACTACCTGACAGCAACACGCTTAGCCCAAATACAACAATGGCATCTCCCACCAAGCAAAAAACGATGGGTAGTCCTGGAGCACTTGATATTTGGTAGGGACCATCCGTCACTATACATGTGGCTACCCAAAGCACAAAGACCATTGCCACCACCTACATCCCCCGCGATAACACACTCCCTAGACTTTTGGGACAAAACGAAAGACAAATATGACCTGTCCTCTTACTTATCCCCGATCTCCCCAATCTGGAGAAACAAACTCTTTCCACCAGGACTAACCCCGGCACACTTCGCAAGCTTTGATAACAGAAACATATGCAGACTACAACACCTATACGCATCAGACGCAATCATTGCATACAATGACTTACCAGACAAAGAAACACTAACCACATTTGACCACTTCAGATATATCCAACTCAGAAGTTTTGCCTCCACACCCATCATCAAACAGGCAGGCACAGCCCCCCTCACACGATTTGAACGAGATAGCATGGAACACCCAATGAGAAAGGGCCATATCTCAGACCTCTATGTCACCATAGCAACACACCCTACCCAGGTGAAGCTCCCCTACATTAGGGCATGGAAAAAAGATCTAGGCACACTGGAAGACCCCCAGAATGGTCTGATATATGGGAATCCATAGCCACCACTTCAATATGTGTCACCTATAAGGAACAAGCATATAAAATGCTGTTCCGATGGTACCTGACACCACAAAGGCTAGCCGCTATGAAAGCAACTCACCCCAACCTTTGCTGGAAAGGATGCGGAGAGATAGGCATCTTCCTCCACTGCTGGTGGTCATGCCCTAAATTGAAACCATTATGGCAAAGCATCATAGCCCTGATCACTAGACTATTCGACAGGCCATGCCCCATGGATCCCTGGCTACTATTGCTATCTAAACCCATTGACGCCTACACAAGAAGGGAAAACAAACTTATCGCTAGAATAACGCTCGCAGCCCGCAGAGCGATCGCAGAACAGTGGGCAACACCACACATTCCTTCGCAAACCACCATCACACACAAGATACAAGATAGCGCAAACATGGACAGCCTCACAGCACAAATACACGAGACAACCACACAATATCATAGGATCTGGGACCCATGGCTAAATGAAGACACTTCACTACCCCGGTGATAACATCCAATACAAAACATCCCACCAGGGACCTAACCCTCACAACACCGCACCAACAGAGACACACCCATGCTACAGCACACCCGCAGCACCTACAGTACGCAACTAATACCTGGGGCCACGGCCCGGGGGGGGGTGGAAGGGACCGGGGGACCGGCCGATGCACCCCTACCTTATCCGACTACAGATACACCCTGACTTTTCATACCACTGTCCAACAGTCGATAGTGCACCCCACTTCCCTTCTTCTTCTATTATGTACCCCTCCCCAACCCTTAGACCCAGAACAACAAAAAGATATGTACAGAGTAAAAATGTATAAGCAAACAATGTACAATGCAACCAAGAAAGAAATATCACACACCTGCTTAAAATGTATGAATGACACAAACAGCAAAAATGTACCGAACGAAATCTGTACCATTAAGCATACTCCCCCGTTTTCTTCTGTACCCCAACAACAACAAAAATTCAAAATAAAGAATTTATAAAAAAAAAAAAAAGACCTTAGAATCTCGCAGCCCCGGACATGGCACTTATCCGAAGTCAATAATAGCATAAAAATTAACACAGAGAAATTTACTAACTGCAGACCCCACCAAGCTGTTCCATCGCAATTACACCCCACTGTTCCGGATCCTCACCAGGGAGTTGGAGCAGTGGACGGTTAAGCCAATTTCCTGGTTGGGACGCATACACTCAATTAAAATGAATATCTTACCACGATTGCTTTTCCTGTTTCAGGCCATGCCAGTGAGGGTCACTAGCGGGCATACAACGAGCAATCGACACATTCATCTGGCACAAAGAGGATGTACCGGCCTAAAACTAGGGGCGGACTTGTTCTACCCCACCTTTACCTGTACTACCTGACAGCACAGCTGAATCATCATACACTGGCACTTACCCCCTGAAAAAAGACGCTGGGTGGACCTTGAGTCCCTGATGCCCCGTACCCAAAGCCTATGCTGAGGACCACAAACCCAGCTATCCTTAATTCCATTCAAATTAGGGACCAAGCCCAACAGAGCCACTCCCTCAGCAAACTACCCTCCCCAATGACACCGGTGTTCAGAAACAGGGCTTTCCCGTCAGGGATGAGGGCCAGAGACTACAAGGGAATAGAGAAAACTGGGCTCCAACAATATGTCCACCTCTACCTTAACAAAGAAAGTCACATACGACCACCTAAAAACACTAGCCCCGCTCAGATCGGGAGACTATTTTAGATATCTACAAAAAAGCGACTTCGCTAGTAGAGAAGTACAGACGGCAGCAGCATCCCAAATGACTTTCTTTGAAAGAATGTGCTTTACCGAAACCACGCAAACTAAACTAATCACATTACTATATAACCACCTCAGCTCAGAAGTAGATGACAAGGGCACAATGCGCTATACCGACCAATCGGAAGCCGACCTGGGGGAGGAGCTGGAGGGAACGGATTGGCAGAACATATGGGAGGCATGTACGAAAACTACTATATGTGTAACACTCCAAGAGCAGTCATACAAAACACTATTTAGATGGTATACGACCCCAGTAAAACAATATCAGATGAAAATAAATCCCTCTGACGCATGCTGGCACTTCTGTGGTGAGAAAGGCACATATATCCACATGTGGCGGGGGTGCCCAAAGGTGGCAGACTACTGGCAAAAAGTGGCAGATTTGTGCTCCCAGATCCTACAGAGGAGAATAAAACATGCCTGCTATCTAGACACACAGAAGGCCTGATTAAATCTGAGCAAAAACTCTTAAACATGATAACATTTGCGGCCCGCAGGGCACTGGCACAAAAATGGGCTTGCCCTGAGGTGCCACAAATCGCCTTAGTATTAGACAAACTTAGAGACAACTACCTCATGGATAAGTTGACGGCACAGGTTAAAAACTCCTTAAATACTTTAAACACGGTATGGGATCTCTGGGAGCAGTATGACACATAGGCTGCTACCCTGGTTGGCAGGGGTGCAGGGGCAAATGCACTATACTCTCTAACTACTCGGTTCTGGGAACAAAATTCACAGCCATAGCAAATCCAGATCTTCAGTGGGGGGGGAGCGGCACCCTACCACAGGGGAGTTGGATCGAACACACATCTCACAGATCAGAACATTTCTTACTGTCTACGATATCTCAAGGTCCTGTCCCATATGAAATCTCCTTAATAATCTTCAGTGAGATACTTATTTTTTCTTTGTTTTATCACTCTAACATTTCTTTGTTTTACACCAACATTTTAAAAATAAAATTGGCGAAAGGCAGAGCGTGACGTTGGTGCGCCCTGACATTGCTCCATACGTTATAGGTTACTCAGCTCAGACACGAGTATACTAGGTCACCCTCTACAACCCTCTGCACTGCACACTGTAGACAGATCTGATCATCTTCCACCCTTGCAGGCAGCACTGGGAATTTGCTTGCAAACTTCATTGACCCCTCCCTGTTGTGATCCTTCCTCAACTTCCTCCGTTTATTAGAATTAGTTTTCCACCCCACACTCGTCCAGGCAATTGCTTCACCATCTGAATCATTTGATTGGACTTCACAAGGGAAGCAGTGACATCAGACGGGGCATGGAAACCAGCAGAGGGAGCTTCACCCGGCACTGGATTCAAGGTAAGTAGTTCTCATTCTCTTGCATTTATAAGGGGGGATCTAACTTGAGACAGGTACTAAATAAAAAATAGTACACAATTATCATTAATACTTTTACGTGTCCAAATACATATTTATTAATTTTACAATGTTTTTAAAGGGACCTTTAAATTGCACTTTAAAAAATAGTAGTTTTGCATCAAAACATAGCAAAACTAAAATCAGCTACAAAGAGATTGGTTATATTGCTGGGTGATAGAAATAGAAATGTAGATGACAGAGTAAAGATATACCTGGAGGAAGAAGCCTAAAGAGGAAATAAAGTCAATGTATATATTTATATTCCACTGTAGGTTTCAAAAGCTAACTAAGCAATGCGGTAAGCTTTTATTTGTTATATTGTTGAAGTGTTCTACTCACAAGTATGTCCCGGTTAGGCCCCAAAGCCTGTGTCTATCCTTTGTTAGTACTCTCACCTCTGGTTCTCACCTTCATGATTTCTCTAGGTCTGCACCGTTTCTATGGAACTCCATTAGGCTCTCACCCAGTCTCATTTGTTCCTATAAAAAAAAATCATCAATCAAAACTCACTTTTTCAGGAAAGTATATCAGTTCAAATTATGTTAATAGCTTTCCCTCCCCAAATCTTGCTTCCTCTTCTGCAACTGTTATACTCCCAAAAAAATCACTAAGCTCTCAGCGAAAACTATTCTAGCAACCTACTTTTCTACCCTACCCTTACCTTTTGTGTCAATTTACCCAGCTCCCTCTAGCATGTAATCTCATTGAGCAGGGCCCTCAACCCCTCTGGTCCTGTGTGTCAAACTCGTCTGGTTACAAATATGTGTCTGTTAGTCCTACCATTGTACAGCGCTGCTGAATTTGTTGGTGCTTTATAAATATATATATATATATATATATATATATATATATATAAATATATATATATATATATATATATATATAATAAGATATATATTTAATACATGATCACAAAATTGTTAATCATTTGGATAACTATGAAATGTAATTTCTGGCATAACACAAGCAGGGTTATTCCATAAACCAAGAATTCATAACACAGCTATTTTGACTTAAAACTTACAATTTTCTTTCAAAGACTCCACAAATTTACATTTTATTGACGTTAACAGTGAGAGGATTATTTACTGATATTCATTACATTGTAAATAACTCTTCCTAAAACCCTGTCCTATACAATGCTCTATGTCCAAACATGCTCTATGAGTCACTTCAAAACACTAAATATACAAATAAATTCTGAGTATTATATAAATATTTATAAATTCCTGCAGTATAAAACCATGAATGTGAGTATGAGCTTGCTTGATTATGACCAACCCCAGGTTAGTCACCCCATATTGAGAATTTTAACAAAAGATTATTCCATTTGTTAGATCAACATTTTTTTTCATTAATTAGATCTACTCTAAAATATGCAATATTAACAATCATTTTCAGGAGGGGCTAACCTGTAACCAGCCCACCCACCCCCCAACAAAAACATACAAAATGTTGTTGATTATGATAGCTCTGCGTTAGATTAAGTTTGATCAGGCAAAATTGTTGTTAGATCTAGTCTAATTACTGAGATATTGCATATATAATTAGGGGCGGCTGGCTCCCCTCAACTGGAATTTTGACAAAATGTTTTTTTCCATGAGATCTGTCAGGCATGAGACGGTATTCACTGCCCGACTTTGTGGCCCTGACTACGGGTTAGCGCCCCCTCAACTGAAATTCGATTTTTTTTTGATTGATTTTGGTAGATATTTGTTAGATCAGGTTTGATCAACTGGTTTATTTTGTTAGATCGATCATGCAAGAGGCGGTGTTCACTGGCCGACTTTGTGGGCATGACTAATGGTTAGCCCCCTTAACTGAAATTTACATTTTACTGATATTCGTTAGATCAGGTTTGATTACTGTTTTTGTCACGCAAGAGGTGGTATTCGCTACTCAACTTTGTGGGCGTGACTAATAGCACCATCAACGAAAAAAAAACTGTTGATCAAACCTGATCTAATGAATATTAGGGGGAGTGGGCAGACCAAGCTAATTAAAAATATCTCAGTAATTAGACTAGCTCTAACAAAACATGTGATCAAACCCGATTTAACCCATTAAGGACACATGACATGTGTGACATGTCATGATTCCCTTTTATTCCAGAAGTTTGGTCCTTAAGGGGTTAAAGCAGAGCTATCATAATTAATAAAATTGGCTAACAAAAATAAATAAATAGGTGATCTAAAAAATGATCTAACACATTGAATAATCTTTTGTTAAAATTCTTAATATGATGGGGCTAACCTGGGGGTGGTATTTAACCACTTGCCCTAAATTTGCCACATTAAATAACCTAACACACTCTTCTGCATGATTAACTCAAAATATGGTGCATACAAGTGACTGCACTTGGAGGTGTTATTTCCCTCTCAATATTACACAGCATTTCAGATTAACAATACAAATTCCAAAATCAGACCTAGGCCTTTTCAGGACCCCCTGCCTAGCAACAATCCCACAAACACAATATGAATAATTATAATCCAGCTGCTGTTTTTGCTCCTTTTGTTTATAGATTAGAAGAGTTTGGTTAATCCAGTGAGCACATAAAGTTATTAACAGGAGCAAACTGTCACAACCCCCAAGTCTTAGACAAAATGGCCACCTTAGGTCTGGACAGCAGAATACATTTGCAGGACAGACGGACAGACAACATATATATAAAGTTCGACTATTTTCTTGCAGTCAACAATATTTACCACACACCTGCCCCACTGTACTATTTGTACAATTTTTAAGTCACACCGACACAATGTGCCCCAAACTTCAATTTAACATCAAACTTTCCTTTGTTTCCCCTTTCCCTGCCTCACTGGTTTATTTCCATATTGTCACCTGGCAAGGACTCACAGATGATAGAGATATAGAATATCCCTATTTTAGTTTTCATCTGCCATTAATATAGTCTCCCATGTACATCTCCTCCCAGCCACTTTCTGTCTCCATATCACATCTCCTGCATCGCCTGTTCATCGCAACACTTACAAAGACTAGACATAGACAGGGTCACTTACTGACCTGCAGACTCTGCCATACTGATATCCTGAGTCTCACACACCCATAGAGACACCCCTTTCCTAAAAAAAAACAAAAAAAAAACCCAGAAGGAAACATTTTGCATGAATGTCATAATATATATATATATATATATACACTCAACACACACACACACACACACTTAAGACTTTTATAATTATTCAAACGTTGAGGACATTGCCACTACATTGAATATCTGAAAAAATATGACTGAATGCCATTGGCCTTAAATGTATAAAAAAAAATGTTAAAATATCCTGTACCAAATATAAGGATAGCTGCACACGGCCACTCCTTACAAAGGCAAATATACTGAGAAAGTAAATACTGGTAAAGCTACGCCTACATGCATATATGAGTCCTGTTGGGATGTTTTTCTTATACTGCTGCTTACTGTAAAATGATGTCATGACACAGGCACTAAATAACAAGCATGATACTGGGCACAGTGTAGATGTAAAGAAGTGTACCACCTAATTCAGCGTATGAGCTAGATTAGATGGATGGCTGGGGTTGATAGGCCTAGCTATCTGGCTTACAGCTGTTTGTGTCTCATGTTACCGCAGCCTGTTTGAGCAGGTTCTTATTCTCAGTCTAGTCCTAAACTGACATTCACTCCATAATTTGGACAGGGGCAGTGCCACGGTAGCCATGACCCAATCCAGCCGTGCCCAAATCCTGAAATCCAATGGGCAGCGGATGTGATAATACGTCTCAGCCTCTCCCACGACAGTGCCCTGAAAGATTAGCTGAGTAGCTGGAATAGTAATACATATTTACACTTACAACCAATGGAATGCTATGAACAATAAACTCATGAGCAATTTATGCAGCACTTCTGTGGTTAGGTAGTGTAAGGGTTAAGAGATTAAGCGGTTTGGATTTGGCAGATTAGGATGACAAGTGTTTGCAATAATTTAGATCTGTAGATAGGTAGCTCGCTCTCTGGAATGCTCATTTGGGCTTTCTACTGGATATTAGTGGCACAATGTTCAGATTTTCAGTATTTTTTGGCAGTTTGTTTGTTTTTTGCAAAAACTTACTTGTGCCAGCGATCATCTTAGCTGTGACTTGCGGAAGCTATTTTCACAAGCCCCACCCATTTATTAATTGTAATATAATTTGTATATATGTTTATAGTTATTTGTCAGTTATGTAATTTAAGATTGCTATGAATTCGTTATTTAATTCATTGTGGTGTTATATTATTGGGGAGAATAGACTTGTATGGTGAGTTATTTTGGTTAAGGCGCCCGGTTTTTGAGCTGATTGGCTATTAAGTTTAGGTTTAATATGTTAAAGGGACACTATAATCACCTAACCAACTTATGCCTAATATGAGTTATGTGCAAAAATGTTGACATCACCGGACTGGAGACTGCCGCGGAGGAGTCCCAGTACAGGAAAAGACGTGAGTAACCATTATTTAACTTAAAATTTTAACTCCAAAGGTAAAAAAATGCTGCTTTGCATAACCTCAGGTGCAGACTGCCTTGATCAGAGGTGCCCAAAAGGTCCCCAGATGTTGTAGAACTTTTACTTCCATGATGCTTTGTATGCATTTAAAATGGCAAAGTATCATGGAACCTGTATTTTTAAAACCTCTGAGGATCTACTTTTTGGACACCCCTCGGGTTACCAACTTTTTTGGGGAGAATATACATATATATTGCATAATTATATATGCATGCATGACATCACAATATGTAAATCACAAGGAGTGACATAACAGAAAAATTATTTAAAATCACCAAAAAACTACCTACAGTTTGATTCTGCTGTATAGTGATTGATCCCACTGTCTAACTGTCTCACAGCACAGTGTCTTTATGTCTCCAGTGTCTCCATGTCTCCCAGCGTCTCAGTGTCCAATAGCATCTCAGTGTCCCCATGTCTCCCAGTGTCCCCATGTGTACCAGTGTCCCCTGGTGTCTCAGTGTCTCCATGTCTCCCAGTGTCCACTAGTGTCCCTATGTCTCCCAGTGTCCCCTAGCGTATCAATGCCTCCTAGTGTTTCAGTGTCCACATGTCTCCCAGTGTCCCCTAGTGTCTCAGTGTCCCCATGTCTCCCAGTGTCCATATATATATATCCCAGTGCCCCCTAGTGTTTCCATGTCTCACAGTGTTCCTAGATGTTTCAGTGTCCCTTAGTGCCTCAGTGGTGCCCCCATGTCTCTCAGTATCCCCTAGTGTCTCAATTTCCCCATGTCTCCCAGTTTTCACATGTGTCTCAGTGTCCCCATGTCTCCCAGTGTCCCCATGTCTCCCATTGTCCATGTGTCTCCCAGTTTCCACGTGCTTCCCAGTATCCACATGCCTCTCGGTGTTTCAGTGTCCCCATGTCTGCCAGTGTCTCCTAGTATCACCATGTTTCCCGTTGTTGTCCCCATGTTTCCCAGTGTCCCCTAGTGTCTCAGTGTCCCCACGTCTCTGTGTCTCCCAGTGTCCCCATGTTTCTGTGTGCTCCTGTGTTACCTGTTACATACTGCCCTTCCATTTGTTTCCCCCCATCCCTCACTTACCTGAGCTGCTGGCTGAACTCTCTGGGCAGAGCTGCTCCCCTGCAGATCATTGAGTAGAGAGAGGCAAGGAAGGAGATGCTGTAACTTCCTATCCCTGTCTCTCTCCACACACTCTATCCTAGTGTCTCAGTGTCCCCATGTCTCCCAGTGTCCCCATGTGTCTGTGTCCCCCGTGTCCCCATGTCTTTGTGCCTCCCAGTGTCCCCATGTCTTTGTGCCTCCCAGTGTCCCCATGTTTCTGTGTCTCCCAGTGTCCCCATGTTTCTGTGTGTCCCCTGTGTTACCTGTTACAGACTGCCCTTCCATTTGTCTCCCCCCCCATCCCTTACTTACCTGAGCTGCTGGCTGAACTCTCTGGGCAGAGCTGCTCCCCTGCGGATCAGTGAGTACAGAGAGGCAGGGAAGGAGATGCTGTAACTTCCTATTCCTGTCTCTCTCCACACACACAGTGCCACGGTATTGCATCTAATCTGAGTATATACTGAGGAAAATACCAGCATTTGCATTGTCAGTATTACTGCAATACCGGCACCGGCCAGGCAGCCACAAATACTGGCTGTGCTGGTAAAATACAGGCCAGGTGGCAACCCTAGATAGATGCAGCGCTAGGCTCCACCTCCTGGTATAAGTAACACCCCTGGTGGTAGACGGGGTAGGGGGGGTCTTACTTGAGGGGTGGGATCTACCTGAGGGGGCAGAGCCTAGCACTGCACACCCCGCCTATCTATAGAACACCTGGGCAGTCTGCACCCATCCAGGATCGGTTCTTCTCAGGTGTGACAAGTCAGGTGTGACAAGTCCTAGTGCTGCACAAATTTATGAACCAGATCATGAGAGTCAACTTCATGTTTCTTGCTGCGGTTTAGGCGTTTTTCCATGTGCTTGTTGTATTTTATTGTTGTTCTTTAGTTTTTACCATGGTGAAGTACTGCCTTTCTTATTCTCCTTCAGGCAGCCCAAGAAAAGCTTTGGCCTGCCTATTGTATTGCACTAGATCACAGACCAGCTCTTTTCTTGTGTGACTCTGTTGCATGATTTCACTTTTTTTCAAAGTCTACATACACTGTGGCTCTACATATAAAACATGCTGCTCTGCTTAACGCCAGGCCATTGGCGGATCCAGGGGGGGGGGGGAGGGGCACCGGGGCAATTGCCCCCCCCCGAGATTCCCACCTGCCGGCTAGTGCAGGGCTGGCATTGCCCAAGTGCCAGCCCTGCAATGTGCCTGCGGACCGGGGAGGGAGATCAGTGATCTCCCTCCCCGGTCCGCAGACACTGTGCTGACAGCCGGCAGGGGAGGGAGAGGGAGGAGAGAGGACTCGGGAGCTCAGCCCGCAGCTCCTCCGGGTCCTCCTCTCGCGAGATTTGGAGCGTTGCCACGGTTACCACAGCAACGCTCCAAATCTCGCGAGAGTGAACTCTAGCCCTGGAGCGCGGGCTAGAGTTCACTGTAACCACTGAACCACCAGGGATTCACCACTGGAACCACCAGGGATCTAGAAATGTCCCCCCCCCTCCTCCTCAATAAAGGTAAGAAGGGAGGGGGGACATAAATATATTTATTTTATTAAATACATTTTTTTTTATTTATTTAAAAGCCTCCCTTCCCTCCTCCTCCCCCATACACACACTGCCCCACATACACTGCCCCACATACAAACACGGTCCACATACACACACTGCCCCACATACACTGCCCCACATACACTGCCCCACATACACTGCCCCACATACAAACACTGTCCCCATACACACACTGCCCCACATACACTGCCCCACATACAAACACTGTCCCCATACACACACTGCCCCACATACACTGCCCCACATACAAACACTGTCCCCATACACACACTACACACACTGACCCCATACACGCACTGCCCCACATTCAAACACTGTCCCCATACACACACTACACACACTTCCTCCATACACACACTGCCTCCATACACACACTGCCCCCGATACACACACTGCCCCCGATACACACACTGCCCCCGATACACACACTGCCCCCATACACACACTGCCCCCATACACACACTGCCCCCATACACACAGACACTGCCCCCATACACACAGACACTGCCCCCATACACACAAACACTGCCCCCATACACACACTGTCCCATAAACACTGTCCCCATACACACACTGCCCCAAAAACACTGTCCCCATACACACACTGCCCCAAAAACACTGTCCCCATACACACACTGCCCCAAAAACACTGTCCCCATACACATACTGCCCCGCACACACTGCACACCCATACACACACAGACACATACAGTGCCCTACACACACTGCTGCCCCCCATACACACATTGCCCCACACACGACCCCCCCATACACACACTGCCCCACACAGACATACAGTGCCCCCATACACACACTGCCCCCTAACACACACACTGCCGCCCTTACGCACTCACACTCACTTCACCGCTCACACACACACTGCACCTTTCACACACACTTCACCCCTAACACACACCACTTCTCCTATGCCCTATATCCCAGTAGACCCCAGGTAAGTTGTCAAACTGTTCTTAAACGGTATGACTACTTACTCTGGGGTGGGATCCTGGCACTACTGGCACCATAACTACTACAGTGAGCTGTAGTGGTTATTGTGCCAGGATTATTTATTTAAATAATCTACAAGTGCCCCTCCCGAGATCAGGCTCTGGATCCGCCACTGCGCCAGGCATGACAAGTCTTTTCAAGGGCAGCAATTTTTTTTTTTTTATTATTTATTTTACTTGTGCATAAAGTAACAACAAGCGTGCAGAGCCACGACAGCAGCTGCAAGCAATTTCATAGCATTTCAAAGTGTGGCAGATTAAACAGCACTTTTTTTTTTTTGTATAACATGAAAATAACAGGCTGTGAGACATCAGTAGTTTGTAATATAAACATGCTAGGCTAGATATGCATACGACAGATGTAGTTACGCTTAAGATAATGGCAAGATATGTGGCATGGCATGCTTGAGAAGGGTAAACTTTCATGCTTAATTAAACAAAGTAAAATAAGCCTCAGTGTGTTACTTGAGAGATGACTATATTATCCTGAACATGCAAGGTGAATACAAGATGATCAATTGCTTAACATTTTTGCATTAATAACACACTGTAGCAGGCTAAGGTAATTGAAGTGGATATCAATCCAATTGATTGATTATTTTGTGTATCTGCCCCTGGCCAAATTAAAGAAATAATGCGTGCACGCTCCTAAAGTAATTCTCACCAGACACAAGTTTCAGGTTAATGAAAAACTTGAGGAATGTTTATTCAGAGGGGGTGGCATGCCCCTTATAAAGCAAAATTACATCATATGCTTTGTCAGAGATAACATGCAATAATGCATCAATAATTGGTTAGGGGTTAAGTGGTTGATTTATTGCTCTTCCTATCGGGTGTGATGTCACTGGTTTCTTGCGGGTCTCCCCCAGATTCCAGCGCCATCTTGTTAGTGAGGTTTGTTAGTCGATATCAAAGGGAAACTCCCTGGCTCCTGCGGCCATTTTAGATAAATCACATATAAACTGATTAATACTGATTGAAATTATATTAAGTAAATAGACATTTTACTAACATGAATTAGGTTAATATTTTATGTCCACAACAGTCCCCCCTTAAAATGACTATTTACTAAAAAGACAACTACAAACTGTCCCTAAAGTGTCCCTAATTGGCTGCAGCTCCTCTGTCTGAACAGGCCTCGAACACTTCACTCTGTGGGTATCCCGCAGTGGCTAATCCACTACTTCTCCCACAACAGACTTTTGCCCGTAAAGACAGACGCTATCCCTACACTATCCCTTAAAGATATGCAGTTGTCTGTTTGAACTGGTGGGATTGGAGGGGTGTATGTGGTGTGTCACATTCTGTGTCATCGAGGTCTTGGTGTAAAAATGTGGGGGTGGCGTGATCAATGGTCTGCCCTACAGTCTTCTGTAAGTATTTCTGTATGCATGGCAATACACAAGTCAGGAAGAGGAAAAGGATTGTCACGGTGAGCACTGCCATCCCTACTTGGAATAGGGTTTTCTGCCAACCATTCATCCATCCAAACCATCTGTCCCATGTATTGGGGACCCCAACTCATCAGAGAGGCTGTCTAATTTCTCTATGGCCATGGTTACCTTACTGTTGGGTGCGGTATTGTCTGGAATAAAGGTCCAGCATGTCATAGTATCGGGGAGTATTTTACATACACCCCCTTTCTCCGCTAAGATCATATCCAAGGCCATCTGGGAGGTAGCTTGCAGTTGTTCTGCCAAACCCTGGAGGGCACCTCTGGTGTAATTAACAAACCACTGTTGGTTTTAGTAAATATAGTTAATCAAATTAACATTCTTGTTAGCAGTGATTAGCGGAATCAAGGATTCAAATCCTGCCGCCACCTCATCTCTGGCCTTGAATTCATTAGGGACCCCCCTTCGCACACCTATGGCATCAATATAAACATGTGGGTCAAAACGCCCTCGGAGGGGGATTTCTCTTTTTACTCGGAAGTATGTATGTGGAGAATCAAGTGGCCCTTGGTGGTCATCAGAAATAATATGGATGGGCATTATGGCTTTAGTCAGGGTACATTCACCCCACCATAGGCCTGCTAATTGGGATCTTAGTTGCATATCGCCACATAACCAATAAATGTCTCCAACAGATTTGGCATGATTTACTAGTAATGTCATGGGAGGGTCGTGATATATGGCGCAATAGCCAGACGGGAATTTGCCTGCAAACTTACCAGTGTTTTTATGTACTGTGTAACAGGTGTAATTACCTGGGTATACGGTGACTCCATCAGGTGGTCTGATGTTACCCTGGGTGATTGGATACACCTTCTTCCATGATTCACATATAAGGCACTGGCAGCACTGGCAGCGAAAACTGCACGCAGGCAGGAGGGACTGCCCCTAGCCACGGGGTCAAGCATGCAGGAGAAATAGCCAATAGGCCTTTGGCGAGAGCCATGGGATTGAGTAAGGACCCCAGAAGCATGGCCCATCTTTTCTGAAACAAACAGTTTGAAAGGCAATTGGTAGTAGGAGACCCAGAGCAGGAGCGGAGGAAATTGCTTTTCAAGGCATCATAAAGAGGCTGCATGAGTTGAGAGGCCTCTGGTATCCAAGATCTACAATATGTAATGAGGCCCAAAAAGGCATGGTGAGTAGACAGGGGGGGAGGGGGGGCAAGTTTAAAATGGCGAGGATCCTCCTTTCTGGTGAGATGACGGGTGCCATGGGAGAGGCAATGTCCCAAGAAGACCACAGAGGGCCAGCACCACTGTAACTTTGACTTGGAGGCTTTGCAACCTTCTTCAACTAGGAAACACAGGAGGTCCTCAGAGTCCCGTTCAGCAGTTAAGAAATCATCAGCACAGAGAAGTAAATCATCAACATACTGAAGCAGGACCACATCCAGGTGAGATTTTTGCCAAGGTTCCAAAACAGTAGACATAGCTTTTGCAAATTGGGTGGGAGAGTTCTGTGCTCCCTGTGGCATGACAGTCCGTGTGTACTGCTGGCGGTCATGGGTAAAAGCGAAGAGGCGTTGACAGGAGGGATCCAAAGGTACACTGAAAAAGGCATTAGCAAGGTCAACCACCGTGAAGAACTTGCCAGTTGGTGGGACCTGAGACAACAACGTATGTGGATTGGGGACAACAGTACTATCCCGGACAGTGACATCATTAACAGCACGGAGGTCTTGGACCATACGGTATTGATCAGGTTGTCCTTTCTCAGTTTTCTTCTTGACAGGAAACAAGGGGGTATTGCATTGGGATACACATTTGATGTCAACTTGCTTGGAGATGGCGAGAGCCTGTGCAGGTTTCAACGGGTATTGTGGTCGTCGTGGTGGGGTAGCTCCTTGTAAAAGAGTAACCACGACTGGTGGAACTCGGAGACGGCCTATATCATCAGGGCCTGTGGACCAGAGTTTAGCAGGGACCCTGTCTAGAGCACTGGGGGCATCTGTGACCCTTGCTCCCTCGGTGGGGGATGTTAGATGTAACAGCAGGGGTAGAGAGCAGAGGACAGAGGTGTCTTTGCGTGATAGGGGTGTGAGTAGTTGAACTTGGCCATCTGCAGTGAAAGTAATAGAGGCCTGGAGGCGAGACAGGACATCAGCACCCAAAAGGTTAATTGGACAAGTGGAGGAAACAACAAAAAGTAGTCATCCGTGTCATAACCATCAGGGGTAGTTGGAGAATAAGTACGAGTCTCAGGAGGAGGAGGGGGAGCTTGGGAATACTCCGGAGGTGGGAAATATGGGATATTAACCGGTGGAGGTGGCGGGGGAAAATAACCTGGCTGAAAACAGCCATAGGCCGCTGCAGGGGCATTAGGGTATGCAGGGTAACCCAAAGCAGTGTTGGACTGTCTATTGGGAGGTGGTCTGTTCACCCTAGGGTGGGGACAGTCCCTCCGGTAGTGGCCCAACTGATTACAGTTGAAACAGGTCCTAGTCTGGGGCCTGGGGGTAGATTGCATAAACTGGCCCTGGGTAGTTGGCATGGTCGGCTGTAACACTGACTCTAAACCTTTAGCAACCAACAAAAGAGTGTCCAAAGGGATTATCCTATATTCAGGGCGGGAGAGTACCAAACCTTTCCATATGGCTTATTTTAAGCCAGCCATGAAGGCAGCAGGCAACATCTGGGTATGAGCTTTATTGTGTACACTAAACCCAAGATCAGAGAAAGTCTGGGTCAACCGTGAGTGATACTGTGTCAGACTCGAGCTTATCTTGAATAATGTCATTTATGCATGTGGCCTGATCAGACAATTTATATTGGGCCTAAGCACGGAGTTGTTCACAAAAGGTAATGCCTGACTGGAAATCCATGTCAGTTGTTAGAGGGGCATCATTGAAACTCCTTTCCATAATCGGCCAATATGCATCACCAGCTTTAATTTCACATAAACTGTATAGATCCCGCCAGGCAGCGGAGTATGTCTTAGGGATCTGAGCCATTCTTCGGAAGAAGGGCATGGGCTGTTTCTCCGGGTCAGGGAGGGAAGTGACCAGAGTGGCAGCTTGTGAAGGATTGAAAGTGACATACATTGGGGGAGCTCCTTCAGCTGCAGGGGATACTTGGAGGTGAAGACCTGAAGCGACCTGTCTTTGAGAAACTCTATTATCCGGAAGGCGGAACGGATTATGCCCTTGCACATTATCATCCTGGGGGGGGGACAGGGAATGGGAGACCATGGTAAGAAGCAACATGAGGGGAAACAGGAGCTTTGGCAACTGGGGCAGCAGGGCCAAGGGGGCCAACAGCGATGGTCTGAGGAGTAACCAACTGAGAAGTAGTAGGATGGAAGCCTGAGGCTGCAGGAGAGACACCCATAGCATAGGGTTGTCCCGACGTGGTGAACTCATCTGTACCAACCACCATGAGTCAGGGGTGACAGGGACAGGGGCCGGGGTGGGAGTGGTGGCAGTCTGGACCGGGCGAGGTAAGTGAGCGGACAGAGCAGAAATGAGAGCGGACAGCAGATCGGGGGAAGGCACAACGGGGGGAGAGGAAACAGGAATGGGAACGGAAGGAGCAATGGAAGGTGGAGTAGGAGGGGTAGAAGTAGAGGGAAGGGTTGTGGAGGCGGAAAGGGCAGAAAGTAGTGAAGACAGATCAGTAGGGGGAGGGACAGTGGGAGGATGAGCATCAGGAGTGGAAGTGTTAAGAGGTGGGGTAGGAGGGGTGGGAGTAGAGGGAAGGGTCAGAGCAGCGGAAATGGCAGAGAGGAGTGACGACAGATCAGTAGAGGGAGGGACAGTAGAAGGAAGAGGGGTGTCAGGAGGAACGTCAGGAGGTGTAGTAGGAGGAGCAGAAGTAAGAGGACGGGCCAGAGCGGCGGAAATAGCAGAGAGAAGTGACGACAGATCAGTAGAGGGAGGAACAGTAGAAGAAAGAGGAGTGTCAGGAACAGAGGGAACATTAGGGGGTGTAGTAGGAGGGGCAGGAGTAGGAGGAAGGGCCAGAGTGGCGGAGATGGCAGAGAGGAGTGATGACAGATCAGTAGGGGGAGGGACAGTGGGAGGAGGAGAAGAAACGGAAGGAATGTTAAGGGATGGAGTAGGAGTAGAAGGTAGAGACAAAGAAAGATCAGGGGTGATTGGGAGAGGACAAGGGGGGGCCGGATCGGAGACAGTAAGAGGGGAGGGAGGTGCAGTAGGGAGAGAGACTGAAGGGGGAACAATGGGAATAGATGGATGGGAGACTGGGACTATAGGAACAACAGGGGGAAGTATGGGAACGACCAGGGGAGGTACAGAAGAGACGGTGAGAGGGAGAGCAGGCGGAGAAACCGGGAGGGGTGAGGGACAGGGGGGTGGCGGGAACAAAGGTACATCGGGAAGGGCTGGAAGGAAAGGTGATGGTAAGACTGGTTCGAGGGCAGTAAGGGATGTAGGAGACTGGAAAGGGGTCTGAAGGATGGGTACGGGGGAGAGGGAATGGAGTGGAACAGGATAATAATATGCTCCATCTGCCCCGAGCACGGGGTACAGAGGGGTGGGGACAGGTCCTACGCCACCAGAAGGTGACGTCTGAGCGTTGACGGGGGGAGGCGGGGCGAGATTCATTCACCTTGCTCTGGGCGCCACCATAGGGCGGTGGTCGGGGAACAGCAAGAGGTGTATCATCATTGCAAACATTGCGGTGGTACACATAAATCGTCTGTCCCTCGAAATCTAGCTCTTCCTCTGTCCAACCCTCCCGTTTGAGTCCTCTAGCTACCCGATACCAAGCTTCTACAGCTTTTGTCAACCCATTATCCAGTAACAAACCCTCCTTATCAACAAGCAGCTCCAAAATTCTGGCTGTAATCTACCACTGGGTGACATCTGGAAACCACAAATCTTAGCTATCTTCTTTATTTTCAGCATAGCTTCTTCTCCTGCCCTCTCCTTAACAATATCACAAGCCAAATAACCCTTAGTAGGTCTAGCGTGTTCCTGTCCCATTTTAACCAAACAGAGGGATCCACGTGATAGAGACAGAGGGAGAGAGAAGAAGAAGGAGGAGAGTCTACAGTGCTCGACTGAGTCCCGTGCGTCTTCCCTAAATGTAGACTAGTCACGGGGGTCCGCCCACCCGAGGTGGTGGTCGCGGACCGGAGCAGGCGAGCGTGGGTGACTAACACAGCTCTGGGCAACAGACACAGGAGAGATAGAGAACAAGGGAAAAGATGAACGTGGCGAGGCTAATCAAAAAACATTTACAGGAATCACAAATATAGAGATGAGCACAGATTCCGGAATCTAGGACTAGCCACAAAACACACACACGCACACCTAGGGTACCCACACTATAGCTACAAATGCACAAAAAACACAGAATGATGGAGAGCAAAATAGCCATGTACATATTAAAACAATGAGCATAGTAAACAATAAACACAGCAAATAAACCCTGTTCCGCTCAGAACAGTACAATAACAATCCCAGCCTTCCTCTAGGCCAGGGGTAGGGAACCTTCGGCTCTCCAGATGTTTTGGACTACATCTCCCTTGATGCTTTTGCTAGCATTATGCCTGTAAGAGCATTATGGGAGATGTAGTCCCAAACATCTGGAGGGCCGAAGGTTCCCCACCCCTGCTCTAGGCTGTACCCAGCCCTTTACCAGGCGGACAATAATAACCCCAACCCTTTACCGGGTGGTCCCCAGCCCTTTACCGGGCGGTCAACAATACCCCAACCCTTTACCGGGTGGTCCCCAGCCCTTTACCGGGCGGTCACGTACCCTGCCCGCTAGGCAGTCAAGCTAAAGTTTAAAAAAAAAGCAAAACTCACACACCGGCCGTCTCACACACATACAGTCATTCAGGAGCCAGATAGACAATTGACAGGTCTTTGTTTATAAAAAGGGGCACGGGATAAGAGATGACCTGTCTTGTAGCCTTCTGGAAGCCGGAAGTGGACACGGAGACAGACCGACACAAAACAGGAGGATACAGACAACAGCTGTATTTTAGGAGGTGATCAGGCTCCGGTTGTCCCACTTTCCGGAGTTGATTTCTGGCCCTCCGAACCAGCAAATCCGGGGCCCCACGTTGGGCGCCAAATGAAGTGGATATCAATCCAATTGATTGATTACTTTGTGTATCTGCCCCTGGCCAAATTAAAGAAATAATGCGTGCACGCTCCCAAAGTAATTCACACCAGACACAAGTTTCAGGTTAATGAAAAACTTGAGGAATGTTTATTCAGAGGGGGTGGCATGCCCCTTATAAAGCAAAATTACATCATTTGCTTTGTCAGAAAAAACATGAAATAATGCATCAATAATTGGTTAGGGGTTAAGTGGTTGATTTATTGCTCTTCCTACCGGGTGTGATGTCACTGGTTTCTTGCGGGTCTCCCCCAGATTCCAGCGCCATCTTGTTAGTGAGGGTGTTAGTCGATGTCAAAGGGAAACTCCCTGGCCCTAGCGGCCATTTTAGGTAAATCACATATAAACTGATTAATACTGATTGAAATTATATTAAGTAAATAGACATTTTACTAACATGAATTAGGTTAATATTTTATGTCCACAACAGTAATCATGTCCAGCAGTGGGGCAAGGCTATAGTCAAGTGTTAAACTGACTGGACATGCTAGATGTAATGAATTGCCAAAACGAGGTAACAATAAACCTAGAGCCGCACAGCGTGATGCGCTTGTGGGTCGCTGAGGAATCCCCATCATATGAGATAGTAAAGTTAGGTAGGAGAAAGCATACGGAGATAATGATGAGAAAAACAAAACAAAAAACAATACCAATACCGAGGTGTGGCAAAGTAGGCTCGGAAATGGCAGGTATGGCCGTAATGGTGAGGGAGCTGAGCAGACAGCTCAGAGGAAGTGCTCCCTCGCCGGCCGGCCGGCAGCACTGCCCAGCAGCCACTGGACCACCAGGGAGAAATAGGACCCCCCCAGCATTCCCAAAGGTAAGGAGGCTTGGGGGGGGGGGGGGGGTAAATTTAAAAAAATAAAATAAATAAATGTGTTAAATATGTGAGTGAGTATGTGTGTATGTCTGTTAGTGTGTGTGTGTGTGTGTGTGTGTGAATGTCTGTTAGTGTGTGTGTGTGTGTGTGAATGACTGTTAGTGTGTGTGTGTGTGTGTGTGTGTGTGTGAATGTCTGTTAGTGTGTGTGTCTGTCTGTCTGTTAGTGTGTGTCTGTCTGTTAGTGTGTGTGTCTGTCTGTCTGTTAGTGTGTGTGTCTCTCTGTCAGTGTGTGTGTGTCTGGCTGTCAGTGTGTGTGTCTGGCTGTCTGTTAGTGTGTGTGTGTGTATGTCTGTTAGCGTGTGTGTGTGTGTGTGTGAATGTCTGTTAGTGTGTGTGTTTGTGTGTGAATGTCTGTTAGTGTGTCCGTGTATGTCTGTTAGTGTGTCTGTGTATGAATGTCTGTTAGTGTGTCTGTGTATGTCTGTTAGTGTGTGTGTGTGTGTGTGTGAATGTCTGTTAGTGTGTCTGTGTATGTCTGTTAGTGTGTCTGTGTATGTCTGTTAGTGTGTGTGTGTGTGTGTGTGTGTGTGTGTCTGTTAGTGTGTGTGTGTGTGTGTGTGTGTGTGTGTGTATGTATGTCTGTTAGTGTGTATGTCTGTTAGTGTGTGTGTATGTATGTCTGTTAGTGTGTGTCTGTTAGTGCGTGTGTGTGTGTCTGTTAGTGTGAGTGTGTGTGTATCTGCTAGTGAGTGTGTGTCTGTTAGTGAGTGTAAGTGTGTCTGTAAGTGTGTGTGTGTTTCTGTTAGCGAGTGTGTGTTTCTGTTAGCTAGTGTATGCGTATCTGTAAGTGAATGTGTGTGTGTGTGTGTTTAGAGGGCGGGGGAAGGGTGGGGGTGGTGCGGGCGGGGGGAAGGGTTGGATGGGGGTGGCGCGGGCGGTAGGGGGGCGCCTGAGTTTTGTCCTGCCTAGGGCAGCACAAAACCAGGATACACCACTGAGCACCAGCCATAGGCGTGCACAGCCCATTTTTTCTTTTTTCTTTTTTTTTATTTTAATTTTTTTCCTGTGCACAAGATAATACAGAGGTTCACGATGCCACGACAGCATTAGCAAACAGTGAAAACAAGATATATATGGCATGAGAAAGTGGCACAGTTTTTAAGTATATTAATACATGGGCTAATTATGCTTGTTTAAATGAAAATCACAGAAGATAGATGCACATATTAAACAAGTAACGTTAGAGACCTCGCATCGTATATGTTTGCACGGTAACAAGATTAACACTATAATATATATTTAGCATTAAAGATCAAAGCTTTGCTACTGCAAGGTATGCCTAAGTGATAATTAAACATGCAGTAAGTTGCTCTTAAAGGTATTATGCAAGCTAAGTTTGCCACCCTGAGTGACTGTAGTGGTATGTGCTAGTGTGGGGATGTTTGGGACACGTGGTGCAGTCTTAAGGTTTAGTTCTTCTGGCTGAGTGTGAGGTGATTGTGGATCCGACAACTTTTTATGCTTTCAGCCTATGCCCGTCATGGGCAGAGTACAGTACCAGGTATTGGGATGACTTATGAGGCGCAGTGACTCAAACAAGGTCGATGCAGTGTCCGTGATGTTTATTGCCTTCTTCTGTATCCCCTGCTCTCCTCTCCCTGCTACATTCTGCTTGTCCTTCTGGCTGCTGGCTCCATAGAATCCCCTGTCTGATGCAGGCCTGCGCTTCCCACCCTCTGTGCTCCGCAGACCCGGTCTTTGTCGCCATTTTCGTGCTTCCTTTGTGCTATGCCTCTTTCGAGGCTGCCGGGGAGCGGGTTTAGGTAGGTGCTCTTGCGAGGTATGTGGGGCGGGTGCCGGTTGTCGGAGGGACAGCGTCCCCCAGAAGTCGGTTAGGAGTTTGTCCAGGAATGCCAGCGTTCTGGACATCACAATGCCATAGTCTGGCATGGATTTCGCAGCCTCCGCCATATTTGGAATGCCATGTGGGGTGTCCATGCTGTTTGAGGCAGGGTCGCTGAATCCTGGTGTAGGGTGTGAGCCTCCAGGGTGGGGACCGGGATCTCCCCCGCCGGTCCAAAGGGGGGGGTTGCAGGGTGCCATCAAGAGTTAGTCAGAGGTCCGCCGGTGCTTGGCTGGAAGAGCGGCCGCCTCTCCCCTCCGCGCTGCTTGCTGAGCCCCACTCCAGCCCCTTGATGGCTTAGTCTGGACGGCTGCTGCCGATCGTGTAAAAACGGTCGCTTGTCACTTGGCGTGCAGTACTTCACTCTCTGGCTCCGAGAGAGCTCCGGTAGTGCGGGTAAGTAGCTTAGGTTCAACGATTTGCCCGGAGCTCTCTGAAAATGCGTCCGGCCGCCATCACAGTCAGGCCCCGCCCCGTGCACAGCCCATTTTATTAGGGTGTTCACCAGAAAATTCTTACCCTATGTTATTTTTTTAATGTGAATATTTAATGTTGATTGGATGTTTGGTGTGCCTGTGTCTTTTGTAGATGAAGGGTGGGTGCAAGTGCTGTAGCTGTGTGTAAGGCTTTGTGTGTGTGATGTATAAGGCCGGCTGTGTTAATGTGTGTATAGCTATGAGTGATGTGTGTGGCTGCGTGTGGGTAGCTGTGAGTGATAATTTCAGGCCGCAGTGTTGTTTGTGGTGATGTGTGGGAATTACATGTGGGAAGCAGGCTGCCATCAGAAATTTTTGGGCCCCTTACACAGCTCAAGGTCTGGGCCCACGGCCAACATGGTCTTCAGCTTCCGGCAGTTCCTCTTTCCAACTCTCGCAAATCTGTCTGATGGATGGTTTGCATGTTTGAATTTAAGACATGTTTTTGTATGGAGTATGTATGTGTAAATGTTGACGTTAAAATGCAGGTGTGCATTTGGGTGTAGTGTATATACTGGCAAACACTGATACATATACTCACATAGACACACACTGATACACATACAGATACACAGACACACACACTGACAGATACACATGCTTGCACATACACAGAGCTTGACACACAGATACACATACACACAGAGATACACACACAGACATATACACACACTGACACACACATGTCATAATTTTTATATTTGCAGCCTCCCTTTTAACTTACCTTTAGTCTGCAGGAGGCTGGCTTGCTTGGGGTGCTGCTGGTTGAGGTTGATATGTGTGGGAGGTCTGCAGCAGCTCACTCCATCTTGCTGCCTGTGCTGTGCCTCCTCCCCTCTCCTGCGCATTTGCGGCGCCCTTGCCCACTGTCATTTCCACCCAGCATATCAGTGTGCATCACTGGACTGGGAAGCACCTCTAGTGTCTGTCTGAGTTACTGCCACCCATGGTGTTCCTAGGCAGAAATGTAAACACTGCCTTTTCATTGAAATGGTAAAGTCTGCAGTGCTAAGGCTGCAGGGACAGGCTATAGACACCAGAACCACTACATTCAGTTGTTACTTCAATGTCACTTTAAAGTCACTTTAAATGTCACTTTATAGCCCACTTTGTGCAGGATGGAATGGCACATCCTAGCGTCATGAAGGGGTTAATTGCACAGGACAGAATGGCACATCCTAACATCGTGAAGGTTTTTTTTTTTCAGATAGTGTAACTGTCTAAAACAGTTTATTTTTTTTTGTTTTTTGCACAAGCTGTAAAATAGCCTAGTGTCAAGGACTAATACCCACACACACAAACTATGGAACTCTTTCCCTATATACAAGGCCTTAGGGTGGCCGGACTTAACCTATATAGGCATATAGAAAAGAGTGTACAACAAAAAGAGAAAAAGGCTGCGCCAAAATAAAACAAAATAAAATATATAAATAATAAAATTAGTCCCAATATATATAGGAAAATAAAATGTCTGTTTCACACGTTCCACTGGTAGAGTGTTCCCTCTTTCTTTGATACTTCAAATCCTCTCGTGATATGGAAAACACAAAGGGAAAAGGACCAATCGTGCAGAGTGTATAAGATACGTGGCAATAAAATAATAAGATGTATTACACTCACATTTACATGAGCTATAACCAGCTCGGGGGTAACAGGTGTTCAGCAGAATAATCCCTGCTTGTAGGATATTACGAATTCTTTTCCTCTTTGGGTCTGATGGTGTCCAACTCTCAGGAGAAGGAAAGAATAGGAACAACAAATAGTGCTCTCTGATGGTATAATGTGGTATAAATAAAAAGAAAAGGAAATATACTCACAAATTGAAGTGCAGATCACACTGCACTTGAGATATAGCGTGGGCGGTATAATCCCCACCTCAGGATATATAAAATGCCAGGAAAAGAAATAGTAAAAATGTTATATGTGTAAAAATAATAAAAATCATATGAATGGCACAGAAGTATAGCCAAACTTAATTTATTATTTAAAATACACAATAAAATCCATTAACGCGTTTCACCACTGGGGTTTTATCAAAATGGAATAATTATAATTATAATAATAATTATTCCATTTTGATAAAGCCCCAGTGTTACCCCCGAGCTGGTTATAGCTCATGTAAATGTGAGTGTAATAATAATAATTATTCCATTTTGATAAAACCCCAGTGGTGAAACGCGTTAATGGATTTTATTGTGTATTTTAAATAATAAATTAAGTTTAGCTATACTTCTGTGCCATTCATATGATTTTTATTATTTTTACACATATAACATTTTTACTATTTCTTTTCCTGGCATTTTATATATCCTGAGGTGGGGATTATACCGCCCACGCTATATCTCAAGTGCAGTGTGATCTGCACTTCAATTTGTGAGTATATTTCCTTTTCTTTTTATTTATACCACATTATACCATCAGAGAGCACTATTTGTTGTTCCTATTCTTCCCTTCTCCTGAGAGTTGGACACCATCAGACCCAAAGAGGAAAAGAATTCGTAATATCCTACAAGCAGGGATTATTCTGCTGAACACCTGTTACCCCCGAGCTGGTTATAGCTCATGTAAATGTGAGTGTAATACATCTTATTATTTTATTGCCACGTATCTTATACACTCTGCACGATTGGTCCTTTTCCCTTTGTGTTTTCCATATCACGAGAGGATTTGAAGTATCAAAGAAAGAGGGAACACTCTACCAGTGGAACGTGTGAAACAAACATTTTATTTTCCTATATATATTGGGACTAATTTTATTATTTATATATTTTATTTTGTTTTGTTTTGGCGCAGCCTTTTTCTCTTTTTGTTGTACATTCTCACTCCAGAGGGTAAGAGGGTTACCCTCTGTAAGGTTGCTGCCTACTTATTATATTATTAGCGCTAACCTATTTTCTACTTTTTCTATATAGAAAAGAGTAGAGAATAGTCAGACAGGCCAAGATCAGGAGAGGAGGCTGAAGGATAATCGTAGAACAAAGTCAAGGGTCAGAAACCAGAAAAGTCTGAATTATAGGAACGCACTCTGGCTACAAAGACCACAACAGGGCAAGGAAGTGATGTCAGTAGGAGATATAAATAGGTCAAGGTGTGTGTTGATAGGCTAGGGAATTAATTAGGTTAATTACAGAACAAGTAAAAATGGAGTGCGTTTATTGAGCTACTTTTCCTTTAAGGAACCAGGAAACAAAAACCAAGGGTAAATCACACGCCCCCCTGGCTGTAATTGTGTGCGTGCGCATGATGTCAGCTAAACTTTGGGACACCGCAGGACAAGAGACGGCAAGAACGTAGCGGGCGGCTCGATCCAAGAGGAGGTATGACACCTAACACATAAGAGTGTAGTAGACTCCAAGGATTTTGGTTTTATTATTGTATATCTCAGTTTTGTAAATATATATAATATGATATAATGTAATATTTTAGTCCAAATAATTGTAATTGTTTTATGAAAGGAACACTCTAGGTTTAAAAATATATATATTTATTTAAATGCACACATTTCCAATATTGTTGTATGTGGGTTTAATGCTTATGTAAATAGCCTTAAGAGTCTGTTTTAGTCAGGTTCTAGTCACATGATTACCCTGAGCTGTGACAATCAACCTTCCTGATTTATTTCAAGTGCTTTAAATTTCAAAGTGTACATATATTTCCACTGTTTATTTTCAACTTTCCTTATTCCAACCACAAGCAACTTTTCAACCCTGGGCCCCAGAACTTGAAATACAGGCATTTTATTAGAGGAATAAAGGTTAACAGTGAAGAAATTAAAAGCAATGTTATACTGTATATACGAGCAAACGTTGGATATTGACAGAGCAACCCCAGCAGTGTAGTTTCTTGTAAGAAGTTGGAGACATGGCTTATGGACAAGTGACTTGTACGTCTTAATCCATAGCACAGTTGCGGACAGAGTGCCATCCTCGTGTTCTTTCATAGTCTTGTTTCCAATCTGTGGACCTCTGTCACAAATACACAGTCTTAGATCAACACCAGAATTTGCACATTCCTTATACTTACTATAGGGAGTCAAACGACTGTATCCCAGGAAGAGTATACCTTCCGCTAGTGTGTTAGCACTGTAAAGAAGACTCACTGTGAACATTTCTTCTGTTTTAACATTCCTGTTTGCTGGTTTAACATACAAATCAAGTAAAATAATAGTCTCACCTATATCTTCCTGATTACTTATTTTTATGTTATCAAATCTCGTGCCTATTAATTGTAGACATGAGTGATTATTGTTGCCATTTTTTAGTTCAACAATCTTTCCATTTATAAAGCCAAGAGCAAAGTCTGCAAATAAACCATAATATGAAGTGTTTTTCTGCATTGTATAGGAGGCCTGACAAATACACAAATTTGGGTGTAGCCTTGGTATGTCTTTGCAAGTTCTAGAGGGAGAAATAGGGCTTAGGAGCCCATCAGTATTTACTTGGTATTTTTGGAATGACCCATTTGTCTTTTCCACGGAAGGTAGTAGTCCAGTTAAGGTATAATGGACATCAATAAGGCTAATCAGTCGGTTTTGATTTGTATGCAATGCTTTCATCTTGTCTTCTCCAAGTAGTTTGGATACATCATCTGGCACTATAACAAAGAGGAAAGGATGAAATATTTCTACCTGAAATTCTGTGGATTCTGACAAAAAGCGTCCATATGTGTTACCATGATCTGAAAGAATGAAGGAAATTGTTTTTGGCTGGTGTGCTAAAAAAAATAAGTGCCTTGCTAAGTCTTCATCCATTTGCTTTATCCGAATACCTGTATCCTCATGGCCAGTGTCCAGAATAAGGGATGTAAACGTAGGCTTGCGTAAAATTGAGAAACGTCTCATGAAAAGTTCCATGTACAGTATAAGGTAGTTGTGTTGATGAATTCCATTGTAGCAGATCGAGTCAGGGCCTTGAAAAACATCTGTAACTTTGTTCTCCTGCAAAATCAAACAGCTACTGTATGAAACATCCACCCTGTTTATTTCAGCCCTTCTTACAGCTTCATTAAATAGTTTTACTCTTTCTTTGTATGGTGCAGACAGATTCATGGCCCTTTGTTCCTTCACAAGACCCCATTCCCATTGCCAACACATGTCTTCAACGTACAATGTCTCATAGCCGTGGGCTTTAAATTTTCCAAATGTTTCATTGATTTTAACAGATGTGGGAGGCAATTCGAATACATCAAAAGTCGGAAGAGACAACACATCACCTCCAAAAAGAGCCTGCAATGACTCAAATGTCCGACCCCTGATCCCTTGTACAAGTTCAAAGTCAAAAACATGTCCTGTGTTAAAATACTGTTTGTTCAGGTCTTTGAATATTCTTATGCTCTTTGGCAAAGTTCTATAAAAATGATGTCTTGAAACAGAATCAAGTATCAAAATGTTGACATTTAATAAGGCCTGTTCTTTCTGTGTTTTACCCAAATGTTCATACTTCGTTCGTAGTACAGGAGGTAAGATAAGGAGTTGTGAAATGAATACTCCAGTTTTATGAACACATTGAATCAAACAATATCCAACATGTGGGTAATTGTCCTGGAAATCCAACAATAACTCTGAATTAATGAATGACTCAACCTCCTGAGTAAAGTTCAGCTGATGCCATATATATTCACCTTCATCAGGTATGTACAATCCAACAGAGATAGGTGAAAACATCCTGCAGACATTATGGTAGCAAAATGCATGCGGTTTGTTTGGGTCAGAGATCTGGTAGTTAAACAAGGAAAACAAGAAAAGTGAGAAATTAGGGAAATTTTATATTGATAACCCTATAGAAAACTTTGGAGTGAAACAGACACATTGCACTTTGTAGGCTGCTTGAACCCAAAGATACATGGGGCTTGAGCCCAATTCAACAGACGGTGCATTGCAGCTCCGGCCAAGAATCCACCATTTAAAAACTCCAAATGGTCAATTCCTTATCTACTCAATTAGAGCAAACAGCATTTTTGCCCAACAATAATACTGAACAACCCTTCCTCCAAATTGTTACTACGTTATCTATCACTATAGAATGGCATACATTCCCTCACAGTACAAATGTTTGAGAGACGTCACGTCTGTCCATTCCTATATTCCCTGACCAGGGCTAGCTTTGCCTGCTAGGGAGTTACCATTGCAAACACAGCACATGCGCTGCCCCCGTCCCTCTGGTTGCCAACTGTCCCGTTTTTGCCAGGACAGTCCCGGCAAGCTGGATTCTGCCCCGGCCAATTTACTCTCCGGGGACAGTCCCGGCAACTTTCTAGGCCATGTGCTTTCATTATTTTCCCTTGGACTGTAACAGCCTGTTACAGTCCGAGGGAGTTCAGTAGGGAGGTGCTGGGGGCTGTAGAGAGCTGCTGGGAGATGCGGGAGGATGGAAAGAGATGCTGGGGGCTGCATTGAGGCCGCACTGACAGTCTCCCTTCTGAATTCCCAGCAGCTTCCCCGACACACAGACTCCTGCTCCACTTCGCAGCCGCAGGATCTGCCCCCACGATGCAAGCTCCACCCGTGCATGTTACCACCGCCTTCCACACAAAAGCTCCGCCCCTGCTAAGCAGCAGACCTTGCTGCAGGAGGAAGAGGCCCAAGATAGCTACCTGACCTCCCAGCAACAGCCTCCAGCACCAGGTAGGCTTGATATAGCCTTGATCAGTCTTGTGTGTGTATATGCCTGCTAGTGAGAAAGCTTGTGTGTGTCAGTGAGCTTGTGTATGTGTTTGTGTTAGTGAGCTTGTCTGTAGTGAGCTTGTGTGTGTGTGTCAGCGAGCTTGTCTGTAGTGAGCTTGTGTGTCAGTGAGCTTGTATTTAGTGAGCTTGTGTGCAGGGTCATCTTTCCGCATGGGCACGCTGGGCAGTTGGCCAGGGGCTCTACAAGCATGGGGGCCCCACCGGGATGCCCATGTGCCCAGGCCGACAGAGGAGACCTGCTTTCTTGCTGTGGGCCCTCTCGGGCCCAAAGGACCTATGTTAGTGATAGGGAGGGTGGGACGATCTGGGAGGCAGAGCGCTCCTCCTGCGAGCATGTTTGTTAGTGATAGGGAGGGTGGGACGATCTGGGAGGCAGAGCGCTCCTCCTGCGAGCATGTTGTGCAGAGCGTTGCCGCGTGTTACTGTAGCAATGCTCCGACACAGCATTCTGCTTGTGGGAGGAGTGAAAACAGCCTGCAGCCAGAGGAACTGCAGGCTATAGACAACTCACCACCACCGAACCACCAGGGCACAGCATCCCTTACACACACAAAGCACCCCTCAAACACACGAACAGCAGCCTTACACACACACACACACAGCCCCTCACACACAGCATCCCTTACACAATCACTGCAGCCCTTACACACAGCACCCGTCACACACACACAAAGCACCCCTCACACAAAGCGCCCTTCACACACACACACATACACAGCACCCCTGAAACAAAGCTCCCCTCACACACACAGCACCTCTAAAACACATACACAGCACCCTTCACACACACTCAGCACCCCTCACACACACTCAGCACTCCTCAAACACACACAGCACCCCTCACACACACAAAGCACCCCTCACACACACTTAGCACCCCTCACACACACTTAGCACCCCTCACACACACACAGAACCCCTCACACACACACAGAACCCCTCACACACACACAGCACCTGTCACACACTGCACCCTTTACTCACACACACACACTGCACCCCTCACACACACACACACACACTGCACCTCTCTCACATACACACTGCACCCCTCACACACACACACACACAGCTCCCCTACACACAAACACACACATTGCACCCTTCACTGCAGTGTGTGTGTATTCAGCTGTCTGGGTGTATTCAGCAGTCTGTGTGTGTGTATTCAGCAGTGCGTGTGTATATTCAGCAGTCTGTGTGTATGTGTGTGTGTATAAAGCAGTCTGTCTGTATTCAGCAATCTGTGTGTGTGTATTCAGCAGCCTGTGTGCATTCAGCAGTCTGTGTGTGTATTCAGCAGCCTGTGTGCATTCAGCAGTCTGTGTGTGTATTCAGCATTCTGTGTGTGTTCAGCAGTCTGTGTGTGTATTCAGCAGTCTCTGTGCATGTGTTTGTGTGTGTGCATTCAGTGTAGTGTGTGTACTCAGTCTGTCTGTGTGTACTCAGCAGTCTGTCTGTGTGTGTACTCAGATGTCTCTGTGTGTGTATTCAGCAGTCTGTGACTGTATTCAGCAGTCTGTGTGTATGTATTTTATGTATGTGTTGCATTTGTTGGAGGTACCAATAAATATAAGCTTAATTTGCTGCTAAGATGGTACTGCTTGTGTGTGTCAGTTAGCTTGTATTTAGTGAGCTTGTGTGTCAGTGAACTTGTATTTAGTGAGCATGTGTGTGTCACTGAGCTTGTCTGTTTGTGAACTAATGTATGTTCTATTGTATTTATACAAATCTCTGACTGAAGCACATCTGCACAATGTCTTTCTATATTTGTACTTGTACTGACAGTGCCACCACTGAAACCCAACTCACCTAAAAGTGATAAAATGTACCTGCCTGATATAGATGCTCTGCTGAGATTGGATCTATCACATACCAAGTATGCATTGTACTGTTGGTGGGAACTGGTGTTATAAAGGTCTACTCAATAAAGAAAGAATTGCAGAGAATTTTGATGGAAATTTCAAACTTTAGGTCAAAATAGTGCAGAATAGTGGAGAATTTTTCCAAATCGGCTACTTTGGCCTTAAGTTTAAAATTACCATCTCAATTCCCTGTAATTCTCTCTTTATTGAGTAGATCCTGTAATCTGATGATAAGTAGGCGGAGATTAATGATGTGGGTTGGAGCTTTGTGGCAGTGGGTGTGGTAAATGTTCAAGGTAGTAATTGATAGCTGTGCTGCAAAGTGTCATTGGAATTTTTTTTCAAATGTTGGCAACTATGCCAGAGAACATTCTGTTGGGGGTCTCTTCTGCACACCCTGGCTTTCAATTGTAAGCTAAAGTTGTATATTTGATGACAGCTTCCCTTTAATCTATGAATTTATATGGGGAGGTGTAGTTTTGGGTACTCTGTAAGAGGTCTTTTTAAAGGGACTCTCCAGTGCCAGGAAAACAATCAGTTTTCCTGGCACTGCAGGTCCCCTCTCCCTCCCACCTCCCATCCCTGGGGTCAAAAACCTTGGCGCTGCTTCTTGGTCCGCCCACGCTCCTCCATGTCAGTCGGCCGGGGAGACTGATCCCGTCCGGCGGCGGGGGAGACCTAATGCGCGCATTAGACCTCCCCATAGGAAAGCATTGAAAATGATTTCAATGCTTTCCTATGGGGTTTTTAGCGACGCTGGAGGTCCTCACATAGCGCGAGGACGTCCAGCAACGCTATAGCACAGAAAATCTGTGCTATAATCCCCAAAGTGCCCTCTAGTGGCTGTCTAGTAGACAGTCACTAGAGGAGGACTTAACCCTGCAAGGTAATTATTGCAGTTTATAAAAACTGCAATAATTACAGTTGCAGGGTTAAGGGTAGTGGGAGTTGGCACCCAGACCACTCCAATGGGCAGAAGTGGTCTGGGTGCCTGGAGTGTCCCTTTAACCCCTTAAGGACCAAACTTCTGGAATAAAATGGAATCATGACATGTCACACATGTCACGTGTCCTTAAGGGGTTAAGCATACACTGGGCTGACATATTTCCTTGAGATGTGGAAATATTTACATGGGTAGAAAACAAACTGTATTGTAATAATTAAAAATAGCAACACTAAATAAACTATTGTAAATATTCAGTAAACAGTACTACACTGTCCATATTAATTCCAATATCTTGTGTTAAAGCACAGAAAGGTAAACACATTAGTAATGCACACTAATTACCATTCCTCTGATTCAGAGAGAGTGATCTACATATTAAATGCATAGGAAGAAAAATAATAAAAAGAAAATGGTAAATCCCTGACAAGATCATACTTACCTCCACTTCACAAATAATGTGTGTGGATTGGTGGGAGCAATCTGCAGGTGACTTATTGAAAAGAGTTTTCATTAGACGGCAGGAACCCGGAACAAAATCTGCCCGTTTGCAAGCCACATCATCAGATGTGTTTTTATTAGGCATCAGTTTAAACAATGGACACGTATCATCCATCATCTCTTTGGATGTTTCTTTGTTAACTGGAAAGTTTGGTCTGGAGGTCATCTTCATCTGCCATTAATATCAAGAACATAGTTAATCAACCCATGAACCCTCGAAAGTTTATATTTGACACATTAAAGCTTTGATTAAAGACCATCATAATGTTCTAAGTGTAACGCTAAGAAAAACAAGTAAAAACGTGCTTCTTAGTATGGGCTTGAGATATTTTAAAACCTTTTCTCTGCCTGTCCAGTGTCCTTGGCATTGGCCTTCTGCCATTCCTACCAGTTACTGGTTGGGCTTTCCCAATTACCCTAAACGATCCTCCTGCTTTCAAACATATTCATCAAATCAGTAAAGTGATTCAGACTGATATTTCAATATTCCATAAGTTTCCAGTCCCCCACACCAAATTATAATTCATAAAATTGGATAATTTTTTTCCATTTGAGAAAAAATGACTTCACACCGCCACAATACCAGAGATAAAAGTATAAAAATGTGGGACTTCTGGTAACCTAAACACAGGACCGGATTAACATAGGGACTGATGGAGCTGCAGCTCCAGGCTGTAGCGGTACTTACCCTTTCCAGGGGCCGGCCAGGGTCCTCTGTTCAAGCCGCGCGCGGCCCTGCTGGAACAGGAAGGCGGGCAGTGACCGCGAGAAGTGGTCTCGTGTCCTGCCTGACTCTAAGAGCGCGCCACGGGTCTCGGGCGCGCTCTTAAAGGGACAGTGGGAGCCTAAATTGGCACAGGCCTCCCATTGGTCCCTGTCATGCCACACTCCCCATACACTTACCTTTTGGGGGCGTGGATGTGACAGGGACCAATCAAAATAGATGTTAAGATATTTATACTCACCTCTTTCCCTTAGTTCCTTGCCATATCGTGGTTTCTGTTTCAGTTCCCTTTAGCGCTTGTTGTACTCAGTTGTGTTCCTTTGTACTTGACCTTGGCTTTGTTTTCTGACTACGTTATCTCTTTATCCTTATCTGTTCTGTTTGCCGGCTTGCTGTTTACTGTGTACCAGACCCCGGCTAGTCCTAGTTTATGCTGTCTCTTTGTGCCCTTGACCTCGGATCGCTCATGACTCTGTACTTCTCCTATATACGTCGAGTCCGGCCACTCTAAGGTCCGGTAGACGTATCTTCCCCCTGTGTTGTCTTCTGTTTAGTTGAATCCTGCGCGTTGGGGTATATTTTTGTTACATTACGATAGGGCCATGGACCCCGCAGATTTAGCTCAGCAGATGGTGTCTCATTAGGCTAGATTTGTAGAGCAGGATCACCGTATGGATCAGATAGCCCAGGCTCTCCAGACGCTCTTATCTAGAACTATTCCAGCAACCACACCTAACCCTCCTACACCTCTTCTTCCTGAAGTATCTACTTTGCCTAATACTTCGGCCCATTTAACACCTCCTCCTAGGTATGGAGGGGACTCTAAGACATGCAGAGGTTTCATTAATCAAATAGAATTCCACTTTGAGATATATCCACGTTCCTTTCCCACAGAAAGGTCTAAGGTGGGGTTCCTTATGCACCAACTTACCGAAAAAGCACTTGAGTGGGCAAATCCTATTTGGGAGGCTAATGGACCTATGGTGCATGATTTCAATAGTTTTCTTACGGCTTTTCATAGAACTTTTGACACAACAAAAAGGTCAAAAAATGCCGCAAGAGCATTAATGAGAATTAAACAGGGTTCTAGGTCTGTGGCTGACTATGCTATTCAGTTTCGTACCCTTGCTTAACAGGTAGATTGGGCCAACAATGGGTTAACTACTGCATTCAAGGAAGGTTTATCTGACACTATATTGGATGAGGTAGCGGCTAAGGAGCTTCCTATTGCATTAGAGGACCTTATTGACTACCTCATTGATATAGATAAAAGGATTCATGACAGGCTCTATACTAAGAACAGGAATAGACGTTTGGTTACACCTATTAACCCCAGAGTTGATAAACCTGAGAGTGTTAAAGTATCTGAGGAGGAACCCATGCAATTAGGGGTTGCCAAACTCTCTGATACTGAAAAATTACATAGGAGAAGGGACGGACTCTGCCTATACTGTGGTAGGAGAGACCATATGGTAAAGGAATGTCATTTGCTTCCGGAAAACTCTCGCACCTAAGACCTTGTAGGGGACTGGCCTTGGGTGTGATATCTAAGTCTCCTAAATTGCCTCCTAACCGTTTGCTTCTCCCTGTTTCTTTACATATGGGAGAGAGTTGCATAGTTGAGCACATATACGCTCTGGTTGACTCCGGGGCAGCTGAAAATGTCATAGACTCTGGTTTTGTTAAGAAAAACAACATTCCCATCAGAGAGAAGGAGATACCCTTGGCCGTTGAGGCCATAGATGGCAGACCATTAAGTTCTCCAGTTGTTACTCATGAAACTATACAGTTACACATGTATACAGGGGTTTTACACTTTGAAATCATTCGGTTCCAGGTCATCACCTCTCCCTCTTCTCACGTCGTGTTAGGGTACCCATGGTTACGTGCTCACAATCCCATTTTCGAATGGGAGTCAGGGCAAATAAAATCATGGAGCGAAGCCTGCCACGAGTCTTGCACCATTGAAATCACCCCTTTGAATTCTATTAATGTTCCAACTACTCCTCCTTTGTCTACTGTAATACCCCCTCAGTACTTATTTCTCAAGACTGTCTTCGATAAAAAGGAGGCTGACAAATTACCGCCTCACAGACCCTACGATTGTGCTATCGATTTATTGCCTGGCACTATACCTCCAAAGGGCAGGGTGTACCCTTTATCTGTTCAAGAAAACCGTGTCATGGAGGAATATATTAAGGAATCATTAGACAAGGGATTTATTAGGAGATCCTCTTCTCCGGCTGGAGCGGGGTTCTTCTTTGTATCAAAGAAAGAAGGTGATTTAAGACCGTGTATCGATTATAGAGGTCTAAATAAAATCACCATCAAAAATGCATACCCTATACCTTTAATCACGGAATTATTTGACAGGCTAAAACATGCTACTGTATTCACTAAATTGGATCTTAGAGGTGCATACAATTTAATACGTATTAAGAAAGAGCACGAATGGAAGACGGCATTCAACCGTAGATCTGGCCATTACGAGTATACTGTGATGCCATTTGGTCTATGTAATGCCCCAGCAGTATTTCAAGAATTTATTAATGACGTCCTAAGAGACTTTATGCACAGATTTTTGTAATTGTGTACTTGGACGACATATTAATATACTCTACAGATTTACACACTCATCACAGACATGTTACAACAGTTCTGAAGACCCTTCTTGCTAATGGTCTTTATTGTAAACTGGAAAAATGTCTATTCGACCAATCCGAAGTCCAGTTTTTGGGATATTTGATTTCCGCTAAAGGTTTTCATATGGATCCCCAGAAGCTTTCTGCTGTCATAGAATGGCCTCTACCACAAGGTTTGAAAGCCATTCAGCGTTTTCTTTGTTTCTCTAACTATTATAGACGCTTTATTAAAGGTTTTTCCTCTATTTTAGCGCCTATCACCCGTATGACAAAAAAGGATGGCAATACTCGTGTCTGGTCTCCCGAGGCACTTCAGGCTTTTGAATTTCTTAAAACTACGTTCGCATCTGCACCTATTTTACAGCATCCTGACCCCTCACTGCTCTATATTCTTGAAGTTGATGCGTCCGATATCGGGGTAGGTGCTGTCTTATCCCAAAGAGAGTCACCTGAAAAGCCATTGCATCCTTGTGGCTTCTTTTCCAAACAAATGTCCAAGGCAGAAAATAATTATGATGTGGGTAATTGTGAACTCCTTGCTATTATTTTAGCACTTAAAGAATGGAGACATTTGTTAGAAGGAACTAAGGATCCCATCCTCATATTTACGGATCACAAGAACCTATCCTACCTTAGTGCGGCTAAAATATTGTCTTCTAGACAGGCTAGGTGGTCACTGTTTTTGTCCCATTTCAATTAAATTATCACCTTTAGGCCAGGTGATCGCAACACTAAAGCAGACGCTCTGTCCAGACAGTTCAAAATTGGCGTTCAAATTAGTTTTTTTTTCATTTTTCACACACAAATATTAATGTTAACTTTGGCCAGTGTTTGTGACTAAGTGGCTACTAAAAAAGACTGCAATCCAAAAATAAGGTGCGCTATACCTTTAACACTTAGTATGTGTAAAACATAGAATATCATTCCATATGATATATCAATATTATAAAGTGCATGTGCAATGTGCAACACGTGAGAATATAAATACAAAAGAGAGATACACACTTACAAATAGTGGCTGGAAAACGCAACAATGGCACTGGTTACCCCTCGGGGTGATATATATATAAAGCAAGCACAAGAAAAAACCATAGGGTAGTATGTAATAAAATGTATAGAATAAAATAAGGATGAATAACACTCACAATGGTAGAGCAGTGAAAGTCTGCTCTAACTATGCTGGCATAAGTCCTCTTTTCTCAGGACTTAGAGACCTTTTCAGAATCAGGACAGCAGCTGGATCCTTCAGAAATAATTTATTTGTAAATACACATATAAAAAAATCGCTCAGGGGGGCGGGGCCGGGCCGCCGAGCTGGTCGGTCGCAGGCAAGCAGAGCTCCTGCAACACCGCACATATTAACGATTAAAACTATGCCTTTACACCGAAAAGCTGACCGACGGCTACAAAGCCTAAAGCAGAGGGACTGCTGGATCCAGGGAGAGGCTGGCTCACCGAGCTACAGTCCCCTGGAGGAGAACTCCTCGTGGATTTGCCTGAGGCCTACTCCGGTGGTGAGTGGGGCGGACGGCCGCTGCCCCACTGGCCTGCCACACAGCACCCAATCTGGAGCACGATGCTGGGCGGACTCGGCCCCGTTCCCCCCCCTATGGACCGGGGGGGTGTTCCCGGTCCTCACCCTAAGGCCTTGATCGGGATGCCGCGGCCGAAGCTGGGAGGTCTGACCGCTGGGCCCAAGATGGCGGGCGCCATGTGCGCAAGCGGCGAAGTAAGCACTAACACCTAACACTGGCGCCCAAGGCTGATAAGGCGGCTCCAGCTTTCAGACACGGCTAAGCCGAGGAGTGAGACCACTTACCCCTGCAGCCACTTCAACCTACGACAGCAACGGCGGCACAGGGGAGTAGGAGGTAACCCGCACACTGACTACCGCCGCCTGAACAGACTGACCGTGTCAACGACACGAAGACAAGCCGACCTCTCACCCCACACGCCTGAGGCAGACTCACCCGGGAACCGAAAACCTCATGCCGGGCTCCCCTCCATGGCTGACGCCGACGGGCTGTATGTCGGGAGAGATGAGCACACTACAGCACTGCTGCAGTCCTATGGGAACCAGCGAACACTCCACAATGCAGCATGGGGGGACTGGGTCCTGATGCCGGCCCCGATGGACATTAACCTTTCAGCAAACACATAAGGCAGAGCAGATTCCTAAAGCTAGTGGGACTCTCGCTGAGTGTGGGGTCTCTGGACCGCCAGGAAGACGGCCACCCGCAGAGGCAGCAATGGTGATCCCGGTCGGCTGGGGTGATATAAGCATTGAAGCGACTTACATATTCTTGATCACTATTTACTCAAAAGCTATAGTTGTCTTGCACGATGTATATACTGTAACAGCATGTGTTAGTGCATTTTAAGCTAAGTCACTGTTCCTATATTACAATTACGCTACCATAACTAACCTGTCAAGCACCAATCATTTTATCTCACCTGCTGTTACTTTGACACTCACGACATGTAACTTGTGCCCTAGTCTATGTTCCCTGATGGCAACCTAAATAATTGTTACAATGGAAGAGGATTGATTAATTCTTATTAAGCATGACTGAACCTAATTAAGCAATTAGAACCTGTCGGAATGGCCCTTTAACGCGACTGCTTAACATTGTTTTAGGCAACCTCTTCTTAGTGAAATAGCACTCTAGCCTAGCTACTTATGGGATGACACTCGACACTGCAAACAGAGTCTGGAGATGTTTCCACAGCATGTAATTTAGACAACAGGGCCACCAGCTTATTCATATTATAGAGCCCACGCTTTGTATAATGCAACTTAAGCCTGCAATGGGCGACTATCATTCATGTATTTTACATCTTAAGCGGTGCTGACGCTGTCTCCTCACTGTTTTATATCGCTATATGGCATAGCTAGCTGTTCTTAGTCTGACCAGTTTGATTAACGTGTTCACTATATATACACTCGTGTCTTCTATATTCACCTAACTAACATGCTCCAAACTTGATCTTTTTGTCTTTAAAAAATATAAAATTGTGCAATGTTCCTTTATACCCCATTGTTATCTATGTTTTTGAACTACGCAAGTGGAATGCCTTTGGGGTACCACATGCCTGTCTGTTATCCTCATATGCACTGCAAAAATAAAGAATTTAAAAAAAAAAAAAAAAAAATCGCTCAGAGTGATTAAGCTCTTATTGCCCGTGCAGGAGATATCTCCAAAAATGCGGTCGCAAGGGATTTAGCTGAAATCCGCCGGTTTTCAGACTGAGCCACGGCAGGCAGATACTTCCGGGTTTCGGAGCGATCACGTGGTAACGTCGTGCGTGATGACGCATTTCGCCCAATCGGCTTCCTCAGATCACGTACTGGATCCTGCTGCCCTATCATTTTTATGCCGGCCTCTCTGGGCGTGATACATTAAAAAAGTCAATGTTCATTGGACATAATTTTAAACCTCACAGTGAATAAATCAGTTCAAAGTCCGATCATTATGCAAGGGCATATCACCTAAACATGTTATTCAAATGAAGGGAAACATTATAAAATACTAATAATTATTCTTCATATGGAGAGGCTCCCAAAAAGATTTGGAAACCTTTTTAAAAGATATTAATCATAATACCTGGGGTATACAGCTATGCTAACTAGTAATTTTAGTATGTCTAATATTAACTTTTTAGATTTGGAAATGTATGTTGAGGATGGTTTTTTAAAAACCAAATTTAAAAAAAAAAAAAAGTAGATGCAAATAGTTACGTACTGTATAATATTGGGCACTATACCCCGTGGCTTAATAATATTCCCAAAGGACAATTACAACGGATAAGAAGGAATTGTACAGATAAGGATAAATTTGAGGAGCAAGCGAAAATTGTAATGGAGAAATTCTCCCAAAAAGAATACACTAATGAATTGCTGCTAAAAGCTTATGAGGAAGTGAATAAATTAGACCAAGAAGCTTTAGTTTTTAAAAGTAGCAATGTAAAAGGCAGAGATAATACACTTCAACCTCTGGTCTTAGACTTCATTATAAATAAACATTGGCACCTGTTAACCCCTTAAGGACAGAGCTTCGGAAGCTTGTCTTTCACTTTATGACAACGGCAGTTTTTGCATTTTTTGCTGTTTGCGTTCAACTGCAATTTGCATTTGACTAATTTATTGGACCGATGCATATTATATACCGTTTTTTAAAGGACAGAAAGGGTTTTCATTTGATGTAACATATATATACATGCTTATTTATTGTAAAAAAAAAAATACAGAAAAATGCAAAAAAAAAGACAAATTTGGATTTTTTTTTACAGTTTTTGCAATAATAATGTGTGCCTAATTAGTGCAGGTTAAGGAAAGTAATTAAAAATAAATTCATTTAGTTGTTCTGATTTACAGAATATATAATGTGTCTGGGATTTTAAGTTTTTTTTTGGTAGTTACAGGTCACAAAGCACAAGGAGTAAAATAAACTTTTAATGTGGAGCGATTTTAGAATTTGGTATGTTTGTCTTGTAAGCTTTATAGCCATAAAAGAAAACAAAATTGCCACACAAAAGCATATATTTATATAAAGTAGACACCACAGGCTATTTACCTAAGGTTGTTTTGACACTTTCTACGTAGCCATTTTACCGCCAACCTCTGCTAAATATTGGAGTAAAATTGTGTTTTGGGGGGGTTTTCGCACACAAACTTATAACAGAGAACTTCTCATGTGTATTTTGTAAAGTTGGTGTGTGCTATTCCTGTACAAAGTTTTATTATGTGTTCAGTTACTTCTGCTGAGTACAATGGTACCCCCATTGTATGTCTTTGGCACTATTTCGTGAAGCTACAGTGCCAAATAGGAGACCTGTCCTTTTCAGTATTCACAGTAGAATTTTGAGAGACGGATTTAATGAGCCTATGCTTCCATTTGGGGTATTATAACAGTTTGACTGTTCAAAAAAAACCCACAAAGGCCTACCATTTGTAAAAGTAGACACTCCAGGGTATCTCATAAGGTGCATATTGTATATTTCATATGTGCCACTAAGTTCAAACCCCCCAAATTATGCTCAGCTAAGTCTTCTGAGTAAAAGGACACCCCCATTGTATGTCTATGGCACTATTTTGTGAAGCTACAGTGCCATATAGGAGACCAAGCCATATCAGTTTTTACCGAACTTTGAATTTTGACGCTGGGCCTATATGCAATTTCCAAGCATCTTAGCAGGTTTTAAATTCAAACTACCCCACAAAGGCCTACCATTTCTTAAAGTAGACATCCCAGGGTATTTCAAAAGGCATATTTTGAACCTTAGTGTGGGATCATTTTTCCGCTAGCTTGTACCAGGTGTAGTGGTAATAAGCGTTTTTTTCTGCCTTTTTGACACACAAAGTGAGTTTGCACAGTATATTTTGCAAACCTTATGTGTACTACCACTGTATAATATTTCATATGTTGCTCAGCTATGTCTGCTGAGTACAAAAATACCCCCGTATGTACCTTTGCCAGGTATATGTGGACATCGGAGGGGCACATTTGGGACACAGCCATTCCATTTTTTTTCAAACTTTAAATTTTTACGCTGTGCCCATGTCCCATTTTAGAGTATTTTACCAGGCTATATAAACCAAATACCCCATAAAGCCATACCATTTCTTAAAGGAGACATCCCAGGGTATTTCAAAAGGCATATTTTGAACCTTAGCGTGGGATCATTTTTCCGCTAGCTTGTACCAGGTGTAGTGGTAATGAGCGTTATTAAATGTATTTTTTTACTTTTTAAAACTTTTTTTACTTTTTAAAACTATTTTTTAAACTTTTATTTTGCTTATTAATTTTTTGAAAGTTTCCTAAACTTTCGTAAAACTTTTTTTTACAGATTTAACATTTTTCTAAGCTTTTTTTTTTACGTTAACCCCTAACTAGCAGTAAGCAGCACTAACAGTAAATTCCCCATTTTCCCATAACTCCCACCCACCCCAGCTAGCAAAATATTTAATTATACAATATTTAAATTAGTTAATTAAATAAATTTAACCCCTGAGGGTTAAAAAATAAATAAAAGTTAATCGTCAGGGGTTAAAAAAAAATTAGATCACAGTACTGTGATCTGTATTTTGATCACTATAGGCAGTGATCGACTGGCAGGGAAGGGGTTAATTTTATTTGGACTGGGTAAAGGGTTTTTTTTTTTTAATTTTTTACTTAAACGTTATGAAAACTTTTTTTAACTTAATTTTTTAACTTTTTAAAGCTTATTTTTAAACTTTTTTTAAAGTTAACCCCTAGTTAGCCTAATACTAAATCCCCCAATTCCCCACTAACTTCCACCCTCCCCAGCTAGCTAAATTTATAATTGTAAAATATTTAAATTAATTAATAAAATTAATTTAACCCCTGAGGGTTAAAAAAAAAAAGAATTAACCCTCAGGGGTTAAAAAAAAAATCAGATCATAGTAAAATGTAATCCCTGCCAATTGATCACTGTAGTCAGTGATCAATTGGCAGGGAAGGGGTTATTTTTTTATTAAAATGGGTAAAGGGGGGTGGGATTTTAAATAAACTTTATTTTTTTGTCACCAGGGGGCAGGATCAACACTGATCCGTCTCCCTGCACTTCACCCTGAACCCAGAAGTGCAGGGAGGCGGAGGTGAGTATACAGAGCACATGTGTCCGCTCAGACATGCTGTCAGAGCGGGCACATGTACTGGGACAGCCCGATCCGGTGCTCCCGGTCTGCCTCTAATGCAGAGGCAGACTGGAGCACCATTAACCCCACGATCGCCGTGATTGCGGCGATCTGGGGTTAATTTTAACGGGTGACGGACGAGGTTTGTCACTCGTCATTAACGCATTCCCCTGAGTGACGGACCTCATCCGTCACTCGTCGTTAAGGGGTTAAAAAAAGATAAAGAATTAAATAATATTATTCCACAACAACCTTATATTACCTTCAGAGGTACCACTAATTTAAAACAAATCCTTACGTTCAATCACCCCAAAAGGGAAATACCAGATACGTTTTTAAATACTAATAAAAAAGGTTTTTATTCATGTGGGACATGTGTAGGATGTAAGTGCAGTACAAATAGGACCCTTAAAGGTATTAATACATTTAAAAGTAAACATTCTGACCATGAATTTAGTATTAAGGATTTTATTACTTGTTTTAGTAAGAATATTATCTACCTGTTAATATGTCCATGCGGACTTCAATATATAGGAAGAACGATTCATCCGCTACATAAAAGGATCTATGAGCATGTTAATAATATACGCAAAGGATTTGAGTTACATAGTGTTTCTGCTCATTTTAAAAAGTATCATAATAAGGATCTGAGTGGATTAACCTTTGTAGGGATACAAGAGGTTAAAAAATCCTGGCGAGGAGGTGACCATATACAGCACATAGGTAGAGAGGAGATGAAATGGGTACATAAGTTGGGAACTCTGGAACCAAAGGGTCTTAACATTGAATTTGCTCTTTTTATTTTTTTGTAGATGGTTTTATGAATTTTATATATTTACTATTATTCTGCACTAATTGTTCTGTTTTATTTCATTAAGTAGGATGTGGGGTTTTTCATATTGCTGGCACTATAGCTGGTAAGATGGTGTTTAGTAAATGTTTACCTGAGAGGATATGTGCAATTACTAATATTTTTATAAAAGTGAAAATTTGAGTAGTCTTGGTATATGTTAAAGGTTTAACTTAAAGATATGTTTTTAATTTGAATAGTACTTATATTATAAGTATGTAATTAGTAGTATTTTATAATGTTTCCCTCCATTTGAATAACATGTTTAGGTGATATGCCCTTGCATAATGATCGGACTTTGAACTGATTTATTCACTGTGAGGTTTAAAATTATGTCCAATGAACATTGACTTTTTTAATGTATCACGCCCAGAGAGGCCGGCGTAAAAATGATAGGGCAGCAGAATCCAGTACGTGACCTGAGGAAGCCGATTCGGCGAAACGCATCATCACGCACGACGTTACCACGTAATCGCTCCGAAACCCGGAAGTATCTGCCTGCGGTGGCTCAGTCTGAAAACCGGCGGATTTCAGCTAAATCCCTTGCGACCGCATTTTTGGAGATATCTCCTGCACGGGCGATAAGAGCTTAATCACTCTGAGTGATTTTTTATATGTGTATTTACAAATAAATTATTTCTGAAGGATCCAGCTGCTGTCCTGATTCTGAAAAGGTCTCTAAGTCCTGAGAAAAGAGGACTTATGCCAGCATAGTTAGAGCAGACTTTCACTGCTCTACCATTGTGAGTGTTATTCATCCTTATTTTATTCTATACATTTTATTATATACTACCCTATGTTTTTTTTCTTGTGCTTGCTTTATATATATATCACCCCGAGGGGTAACCAGCGCCATTGTTGCGTTTTCCAGCCACTATTTGTAAGTGTGTATCTCTTTTTTGTATTTATATTCTCACGTGTTGCACATTGCACATGCACTTTATAATGTTGATATATCATATGGAATGATATTCTATGTTTTACACATACTAAGTGTTTTAAAGTTATAGCGCACCTTATTTTTGGATTGTATACTTAGTGGTGTTTTGAGCTATTTCTCACTCTAAGGTGCAGCTTTATAATTAAGAACATTGCTTCACTTGTTAAAGGAAAATATTTATTTTTTTTTCAATTCTTTATTTTTGTAGTGCATAGAGACATAACATCGCGTATGTGGTGCCCCAACGGCAATCCAATTACGTTTCAACAATAATCGGTATAGTGGGGTACATAAAAACTTTTGCACAATTTTTGTTATAAAGTGAAGTCAGTTCTAGTGCAAGTGGCTAATATACAGTTCGACTATGTGTGAACAACCGAAAAATTAAAATGAATGAGCTGGATTAGTTCTGTGTGCTTATCATCTGTGCGAGGAGTTGTGTTTGACTCACGTCTGCATGGTGTTCTGGAACTAAAGAGAAAAGTGAGTGTCTCTTGCGTGAGGTCCGTTAGGCTAGGGATAGCTTTGTTGCGCTGTACTAATATGTACTGTAGGGCTGGAGATAGTGCCGAGTTATGTAAATATTTACAGTGACCGTACAATATGAGGGAACATTCTGATGTCGGGAGCAGCTTGTGGTAAGATTTCTATGGGTTAAGCCGTCGTTTTAAGGGTAGGCGTTGAGGTATCTGTGACGTGTGGTAGGTTATGGTAAGGCCGGGTTAGGGGGTCTCGTCGGGCTATGTTAATCTCTCTGGGGCTGGGCCATATGGGTCCGAAGTGAAAGCCTATCCGTCTGGTTTCATCCAGTCAGGCATAGGGCCCCTTCTTGTTATATACTTTTGGTACATAGTATGGCAGGATAAAATAACGTAAAGTAAAATTAAAAACCTAGAAGTAAGTAAGGTAAGCTATGCATATAACAACAACAGTATTCACAATGTTGTAAAGGAAAATATTTTATGTTCACTAACACTGTAATTGTATAGCGCCTTTCTTTTGCTTGTATATAATTGTTTACTAAAAAAGACTGGACATACCCCATTTGCAATACCTTGGGTTGTTTACTATTGCAAATGGTATGCCTTCATGGGGGTAATTCGAATTACTGGGCTACCATACACTCTCAAAGGCAACGTAATCAATCTGGCGAATTTCAATCTAACATGCTACATTTGACCCTGTAACTTCCCAAAACACCATAAAACCTGTACATAGGGGCTACTGATTTACACGTGAAACATCGCTGAATACAAATATGTGTATATTATTGCAGTAAAAGTAAACAGTATTATGGCATTCACAGTTAGAATGTCATGCAGAACTAAAAAAAAATACATTTCTTAATTTCTCAATTTTTAAAAATATTTTATTCATATTAAATTACCGTATTTATCGGCGTATAACACGCACCGGCGTATAACACGCACCTCATTTTTAGAAAGAAATTCCAGGAAATTTCCCCCCCTCCCATAGTATTCCCCCCCCCTCATCCCATAGTATTCCCCCCTCATCCCATAGTGTTCCCCCCCCTCATCCCATAGTGTTCCCCCCTCATCCCATAGTGTCCCCCCCTTTCCATAGTATTCCCCCCCTCCCATAGTATTCTCCCCCCCTCCCCTCCCATAGTATTCTCCCCCCTCCCCGCCCATAGTATTCTCCCCCTCCCCTGCCATAGTATTTTCCCCCCTCCCCTAGTATTCTCCCCCTCCCCTCCCATAGTATTCTCCCCCCCTCCCATAGTATTCTCCCCCTCCCATAGTATTCTCCCCCCCATAGTATTCTCCCCCCCTCCCATAGTATTCTCCCCCTCCCCTCCCATAGTATTCTCCCCCTCCCCTCCAATAGTATTCTCCCCCTCCCCTCCCATAGTATTCTCCCCCCTCCCCTCCCATAGTATTCTCCCCCCTCCCCTCCCATAGTATTCTCCCCCTCCCCTCCCATAGTATTCTCCCCCCTCCCCTCCCATAGTATTCCCCCCCTCCCCTCCCATAGTATTCTCCCCCCTCCCCTCCCATAGTATTCTCCCCCCTCCCCTCCCATAGTATTCTCCCCCCCTCCCCTCCCATAGTATTCTCCCCCCCTCCCCTCCCATAGTATTCTCCCCCCCCCTCCCCTCCCATAGTATTCTCCCCCCCTCCCATAGTATTCTCCCCCCTCCCATAGTATTTTCCCCCTCCCTCCCATAGTATTCTCCCCCTCCCCTCCCATAGTATTCTCCCCCCTCCCCTCCCATAGTATTCTCCCCCCTCCCATAGTATTCTCCCCCTCCCCTCCCATAGTATTCTCCCCCCTTCCCATAGTGTACTTCCCCCTCCCATACCATAGTATTCTCCCCCCTCCCATAGTGTACTTCCCCCTCCCATAGTGTACTTCCCCCCCCTCCCCTCCCATAGTGTACTTCCCCCCCCTCCCCTCCCATAGTGTACTTCCCCCCCCTCCCCTCCCATAGTGTACTTCCCCTCCCCTCCCATAGTGTACTTCCCCTCCCCTCCCATAGTGTACTTCCCCTCCCCTCCCATAGTGTACTTCCCCTCCCCTCCCATAGTGTACTTCCCCCCCCTCCCCTCCCATAGTGTACTTCCCCCCACTCCCATAGTGTACTTCCCCCCCCCCTCCCCTCCCATAGTGTACTTCCCCCCCCCTCCCCTCCCCTCCCCTCCCATAGTGTACTTCCCCCCCCCCCCCCCTCCCATAATTACTTACCTGTCTTGAAGCGTGGGCCGGCTTCACAGCTTGCACCGCGGTACAGGAACTTTAATTTCATGTTCCGGTTTCCGGCGGGACTGAAAGGAAGTGTGCACACTATTGTGCACACTTCCTTTCAGTCCCGCCGGAAACCGGAACATGAAATTAAAGTTCCTGTACCGCGGTGCAAGCTGTAAAGCCGGCCCACGCTTCAGGACAGGTAAGTAATTATGGGATATCGGCGTATAACACGCACTCACGATTTCCCCCCTATTTTCTGGGGGAAAAAGTGCGTGTTATACGCCGATAAATACGGTATGTTTCATACCTAAATATTTGATGTTAAATGAAAGCCCCATTTCTCCTGAATAAAATTATTTATAATAAGTGTGGGTGCACTTAATATGAAAGCGGTGAATTACGGTTGAACAGACATAGTCAAATTCCAAGTTTTGTTTACGTTTTATTTTGATCAAAACGTGTATATTTGACTCAGTCCTTAAGGAGTTAAACATAATTTAATTTGAATAAAAAATTTTTAAAAATAGAGAAATTAGGAAAATGTGTTATGTTTTAATAATGTTAGCTGGAACTGTAATAAAGTACACATATTTATATTCAGCGATGTCTCACGAGTAAAACAGTACCTCCCCCCCCCCCCACCCCATGTATAGGTTTTATGGTGGTTTGGAAAGTTACAGGGCCAAATACAACATACAACAACCATTTTTCAGTTTTTTCACATTGAAATTCGCCAGATTGGTTATGTTGCCTTTGAGACCGTATGATAGCCCAGGAATGAACATTACCCCTATGATAGCATACCATTTGCAAAAGTAGACAACCCAAGGTATTACAAATAGGGTATGTCCAGTCTTTTTTAGTAGCCACTTAGTCACAAACACTGGCCAAAGTTAGCGTTCATATTTGTTTGTGTGTGAAAAATGCAAAAAACTAATTTGGACGCTAATTTTGGGCAGTATTTGTGACTAAGTGGCTACTAACAAAGATTTGACATACCCCATTTGCAATACCTTGGGTTTTCTACTTTTGCAAATGGTATGCCATCATGGGGGTAATTCTCATTCCTGGGCTACCATACGGTCTCAAAGGCAACATAACCAATCGGGCAAATTTTAATGTGAAAAAAAGGAAATTCAAGCCTTAAATTTGACTCAGTAACTTTTGAAAACACTATAAAACCTGTATATGGGGATACTGTTATACTCGGGAGACTTTGTTGAACACAAATATTAGTGTTTCAAAATAGTAAAACGTATCACAACAATTATATCGTCAGGGAAAGTACAGTTTGTGTGTGAAAAATGCCAAAAAAATTACTTTCACTGATGATATCATAGTTGTGATATGTTTTACTGTTTTTTTACTGTTACATTGGAGGTAACTAAAAAACCTCCATTTGTTTAAAAATACATAGGGATTAAGGAGAGAGCGCAGGTAACTTGTTTTTCTTTGGTTTTTACTTTATATTGGGGCTGATGTGTACTGTAGTCATTTGCAGCCGCCCAGTGATGGGAGTGAGCGCAGGACTTATCTTTCTGCACTAATATTTGTGTTCAGCGCAGTCTCCTGAGTAAAACAGTACCCTCCATGTACAGGTTTTATAGTGTCCTGAAATGTTACAGGCTTATATATAGGGCTTGCAAGCCAAATTCTCTGGACTTTCTGTCTGGGTTGTCGGGCAGGTCCCTCAGATTGTAATTAATAAAATGACTTAATTATGTAAAAATATTATATAAATATATTTGTAGAATTTAAATATATATGTATGTATATATAATTTTTAAAATTACTTTTATTTATATATAGCTATATATATATATATATATATATATATATACACATCTATGTATATAGATACATCTATGTATTTATAACGTCATTCTAAATGTATTTTGAATGTAATATATATGTATATTAATATCAAAATACAGTTAGAACAAATTTAAACCGGTATATAATTTTAATTTTAAAATGCACTTAGAATATTTTTTTTGAATGTGTATGTGCATATAAAAGTACTTAGGTCATATTTTTATATATATATATATATATATATATATATATATTTTTATATATATATATATATATGATCCAAGTAATTTTATATACTTTAGTAAACTTTTTATTAACATTTTAAACTTTTTTACAGGCATGACGGGGACAGCCTGAGAGCTCAGGCAGTCCCCCTGCAGGGACTGCATAAGCTGGCTATTCTGGCCATGTGATCGCAAGTACCCCGCAATCACATTTGAGCAGTGGGGTTCTGCCTGAGCTCCCAGGATTGCGACCACCAGCGTGGGATCGGCGAGGACCGGTGAGTCCCCTGGACGGCGGGGATGTTCTATGCCGCCCTCAGCGTTTAGATACTTTTTACCTCAATTAGGAATAAGGATAAGAATATTGTAACACTTGATCTATAGAGATTTGTTTAGCCCTCTCACTATTGAGTGAATGTTAGATTTTCTCCGCAATATATTTGGGAGTGTATCAACAGCATTGATTTGTCGACATTATTGCTAAAAATAGGCTTAGTTAATAACGTTATTTTTGCAATTTTAAGCATAGAGTTGGTCTTCTAATATATTTCCTAATAGTTGAAGCAGAGTTTTAGGTACACAGTACAGGATACTTTTGGCAAGAAAAAGTACTGTGTGGAAAGGAAAAGTGCCTTTTTTTTTCTTCCAATACTGTAATTAGGGTGATGCCCTGAGTCAACCCTGGAGTGTCTAACTGATGTACAAGTTCCAAGTAATCTGTTTTTCTCGGTCTATGCATTTGTGTATATTGTTTTTTTATTTTTTTATTAAAATAAACATTGGTCAAATCGATTAATTAGTTCACCTTGTCTTTTGTGGTTACTTGTGGCATGTGATACCCATAACGCAATCCCGCTGGGTCAGAATTATTCATAAAGACATGAGTCAACCACAGAACGCTCTGTTAAAGAAAAAAATACAATGTTATTGGATTACCATAAAGCATTGGGAAATTGCAGAAGTGTTTTTGTTTTTAATGGGTTAGACCAGGGGTGGGCAATCTGCAGCCCTCCAGATGTTTTGGACTACATCTCTCATAATGCTCTTAGGGCCATAATGCTAGCAAAGCATCAAGGGAGATGTACTCCAAAACATCTGGAGGACTGCAGATTGCCCCTGGGTTAGACAGATCATGTCCTTGCAGTCTCGCTGCTATATTCTCTGCTATTTAAGAGTTAAAGGAAGACTCCAAAGACCAAAACCACTGATGTAATGATTATAGTTCTAGGTGTGCCCTGGTGCAAGTCGTCAAACGTTTTGGTAATGGTTTGACTAGGAAGTCTCTAAGTCGCAAATATGTTGTTCTCTAAGGTTTCCAAAGTAAGACATAACGTCCCTAAGATGCAGACATGCAGGTTATTTGCCAGTACATTTAAGCTTTTGGCCCATTTCACATCCAATCTACCCATAAAAAAACACATAATTTATTTATTTATTTTTATTCTTTATTTTTGTAGTGCAGTAAAATCACATACAATTTGTCATGCCCCAACAGTTTTTTTTTATATTCTTTATTTTTGCGAGTATTCGCCAAAAGATAACAAGACATATGAAACTTATAGGTACACATCCATACATATATATATATATATATATATATATATATATATATATATATATATATATATATCAAGAACTGGGGGTTTCATAGCAGTAGTCAACTCTTTTTTAATTAATGTTGCAAGGGGTTCCCTCTGTTTGGACAGTGTGTGTTAGGTCGGTGTGGTTTCATGAGGGGAGCTAGCTTGGGATCTTGTAGCGCCTTATCGCCCTTGTCAGTGTCTCGCTATGGGCTTTGAGCTCTACTAAGGCATTTGGTGGGGAGGGGTGGTTAGCTGGTTAGCCTCTGCTGGCAACATTACTTGCTTATAGAACATAACCTGGGGTGAGGCTTAGGGTGTGGGCCGTATGTGCATAGGGCTTATAGGTGGGTGAGTAACGACTGCCGTTCGTTGCACACAATGTGAAAGGGGGGGGGGGGTTAAAACATAACAGTGGGCTAATCTTATAGCTTGCGGAGCCAGTGTAGTCCTGCATTATTGTAAAGTTCTCTCTGCGGTGGGTCTCTGCGACCGACAGTCATGTGGGCCACGCTAAGTGCGGGCCAGTTGCAGATGTGTCGGCAGGTGCGGTCTTCAGGTAGGTTGCTCATGTCCCCCTTTCCTGGGTACGAAGGGAGTGATGCCCTCTACTGTCCATGTCGGGAGGTCCATCCGCGGCACCTTCTTCTGGTATTCCCAGGAGCCGGAGGAATGCTGGTGCTTCCAGGAGGGATGTCAGCTTATGCTGTTTGCCGGCCTTGTCAACCAGGATCCTACGTGTGCCCCACCGGTAGGGGATCGCGTGCTCTTGCAGTAGCTGGGTGACTGGCTTGAGGTTTCTCCGCCAGATGAGTGTATGTCTGGATAAATCCCGGTAGAATATCAGTTGTGCCCCCTCAAAGGACACCGTTGCGGAGTCCCTCACTGCCGCCATGATTGCTCCGCGGTCAGAGTCTCTGGACATTTTCAGCAGGACGTCCTTAGGTGCTTCGCGGACTGCGCTGGGAGCCTTGGGAAGGCGAAAGCAGGAGTCCACCACAACCTGCTTAGCCTGTTTGGGCAGCAGCAGTGTGGCGATGAGCCTCCGGCAGTAGTGGGGGAGCTCCGCTCCGGCAACTGTTTCCGGAATCCCCCGGATTCTGAGGTTGCGGGCTCTAGCTCTGTCCTCCAGTGCAGCGATTTGCCCCTGCTGGTCTGCGCATTGTTTTTGTAGGGCGCTGATGGCGGCGTCAGTGGCCGATTGAGCCAGTTTGGTGCTTTCCAAGTCCTCTTCCACTGCCTTCACTTTGTCAGTGAGTTTGGCCACCGCTTCCCTGATCGGGGCCATGTCTGCCTGGAACATGGCTTTAATTTCGACCATTAAGGCCTTGATGTCAGACTTGGTTGCTGGTGCAGAGTCTGCCGGCACAACAGTTGGTGACCCTGTGTGTGGCCGGGATGGCGGATAGAAGTCAGCGAGAGCGTCGTCATCATCAGGCCTCAGCCGCCGCCATTGTGGCTGTGCCTAGCCGCGGCGCCGTGTGGAGGAAGTCTCTGATATTGCGGGAGCCCGATGCCGGCTCCGCCCGGAGTTTCTTCGCTTTCTTCCCCATAACTGGGGCAACGTGCAGGTACTTTTGGGGCTCAGTGGCAGGTTCGGAATCCTCTAATTGTCGGTTTGACAGGTTTAGTGCACAGAGCTGTTCCGATGTGCATGCAGCTCGTGCAGGTGCTGGCTACGCCCCCCCTTTTGTTTTTTTTGTTGTGCAGTTAGGTACAGGAAATCAACATACACCACGACAGCGTGCTTCAAAATTTGCAAAAGTTAGGCAGTGGCATGAAAAAACTTTTCTATATTTTTATATCAAGCGGTTATATTGTCAGAGTATAGTTAGGTAATTTGCGCTTAACAATGTTAGGATAGCCATGTTAGTGTAGATATAATATGATGTCATGTTTTGCGGTGTGGCAAAAGCTGTCTTGTATGTGATGCGTAGATAGATTGCACTATATGTATATAGGCTATGAGGCAGCAGAGAACAGGTAACAGTACTAAATCTTGCCTACAACATAGTGTAACATTGCTGGATAGTCTAAGCATAAGAATTAATTGCTTTATCAAAAGTGGCAGTAAGAGAGTGTCCCAAGTCCTGTTCCAAATCCTGGCTGGTAGCCGGCTGCGGGCAGTTGCGATCCCTCACCCGATGCCGCTGGTGTGCTTCAGGGGGTAGTCCACACGACGACCCAGCGTGATGGTTTGCAGCAGACACCAACCCCTCAGTTTCTCGCCATGCGGTTTACTCCAAGCTTGGGTGATTTCTAAAATCTTCTTTTTTCAGCCCCAGAAAAGGCCAAATAAAACACCATAATATCCGTCGCACTTTAAAAAAAAAAAAAAAGAGCCAAAAAAAAAAATCCATCTTCACCCATGGAGGGCTCCACGTAGACTGAGTTTTGCAGGGCGGGGGGAGGCTTATAAAGTCTCTACATTTACCTGTCACAGCACTCTGATTGTTTAGCTTGAAATCCATCAAATCAGAGTGCTCTGTGTCATTTTACACAGCGTGGGAAAGTTCTTTGGAATTTTTCCACGCTCTGTAATTTTTAATTTTTTTTTAATTCTTTATTTTTATTGTGCATGGGGTAACAAAACATCTTACGATGCCACAAGCACTGGCGGATCCAGGGGGGGGGGGGGCAATGGGGAAATTGCTCCCCCCCCCCTCGAGATTCTCCCTTGCCGGCTAATGCAGGGCTTGCATTGTCCAAGTGCCAGCCCTGCAATGTGCCTCCCGGTCCGCAGGCACTGTGCTGGCAGCCGGCGGAGGGAGGGAGAGAGGACCCGGGAGCTCAGCCTGTAGCTCCTCCGGATCCTCCTCTCGCGAGCACGGAGCGTTGCCACGGTTACCACGGCAACGCTCCAAATCTCGCGAGAGTGAACTCTAGCCCTGGAGCTGCGGGCTACAGTTCACTCTCACCACTGGGACCACCAGGGATTCCCACTTGGAACAATAGGGATCAAAATACCAGTAAAGGTAAGAAGGGAGGGGGGACATTTATTTAATTTTATACATTCTTTATTTATTTATTTTTTATCAAAAAGCCCCCCTACCCTCCTCACCACACATTCACACATTGCCCACCATAAACTGCCCACACACACACACTGCCCCCATACACACACTGTCCCCCCATACACTGCCACCCACACACATACACTGCCCCCCCACACACATACACTGCCCCCATACACACACTGCCCCCCACACACACACCTACACTGCCCCCCCATACACACACTGCCCCCACACACACATACACTGCCCCCTCACATTACACCACTGCTTCTATGCCCAACTACACCCCCATATCCCAGCAGATCCCAGGTAAGTTGTTAAACTGTTCCTAAACTGTTTGACTACTACTCTGGGAGGGGGTCCCGGCACCATAACCACTACACAGAGCTGTAGTGGTTATTGTGCATGGATTATTTCTTTAAATAATATAAAAGTGCCCCTCCTGAGATCAGTCTCTGGATCCGCCACTGGCCACAACAGCATGTGTAAGCGCATTTATAACATAGTAAATCACATATATGGCATTGAGATAATGGCACATTTTTAACGTATGGGTAGTATAAACAACAAGTGTAGTTTGCTACGTCCGTGGATCTTCATCAAAAGGTATGAAATTAAACAGGTTAAACTAGCGGACATATGGCTTAGAAAAATGTATGTGTTTAACGAATGGCTGATGATTAGCATGTATAGTCTGCCCTCTTGACAGTAATAGGTTGCCCTCTTAACAATAATAGGTTGCCCTCTTAACAATAATAGGTTGCCCTCTTGACAGAAATAGGTTGTTTAGGATTAGTTTACTAGTGTGAGGCAACACAGCCCTGTCAATTAGTGAGGAGGTCTTTCTAGGTCCTGGCATGGAGAAACAGTAAGCAATCGGAAACATAGGGGACATAGATTGCATGGGAAGGTTCATTCCTTCTGGCAGCAATAATAAACCTGTCAGGCAGATAGAAGGATATGGAGTTGTAGTAGGCAAACAAAATGGCTTAAGGGGGAGCAGTTATAGTTGGTTACACTGTGAGCGTGTCCCTCCCGCCCTGGTGCACCATGCCGTTACCCTATACCCTTGCTGACCAGCATGATGGAGGATAGAGACAGTGTCCCGGTAGTCCAAATTTGGTGGCTCCGCCGGCCCCATGCCTTCACGGGAGCCCATGTGCATGTCCCTCCGCTCCAGCTGCTCTCAGCGCTGCAAGCGAGATCCCGGGAGGTCTTGGCGGCGGGTAGTACCTTCCAAGTAAGTGGGTTAGGCAATCGGGTGTTACCCCTTCGGCTCCTCAGCCCAGTAAGGCGGCAGCAGGCTTTGGGTTTTGCAGGACATGGCTTTTTCCTTGCTGGCCTCGTACACTCAGGCGCTGTCAGTAGTCTCCGTCGGTTGTCAGCTGCTAGGTGCAGTTTGACAGGAGGTAGGTGTCTCTGCTCTGCTTGTCCCTGTTTCTCCATTAAGGCTCGGTCCTTTCTGCTCTGCAGCTTCTGCCAGAATCTGCGGAAGAGGTCTTCCAGTCGCTGTTCGAGTGGCTTTAGTAGACTGTGTGTCTCTGCAGCAGGGTCAGCAGATGCCATCTTGGCTCCGTGTACACTGCTGTGTGCTTGCATCAGGGGCTGATGGATGTCGTGGTTCCGCTGGTGACTGATAAGTGCCGGGATGACCCCCACCGGCTGGGGGGGAAACGGGGTTTCCACCAGTTTTGGCATTTTCCAGCTGGTCTGGTAGCAGGGAGATAGGCTGCTTCTCCCGCGCTCACCTCCAACTTTAGGCCTCAATTTCACTGTCGGGTTCAACTTGTCCGACCGGGCTCCAAATTCTCCAGTGTTGAGATCCAGGTTGTCGCATGCACTCTACTGTGTTGAATCAACGTAGTTGCCGGGGGAAAGATATCAATTTATTCGCTTTTAGAGAGTTCTCGCTCGGAGCACATGGTTCATGCAGCTCGGTGGTCAGGCCCCGTCCCCCACGCTGTGTAATTTGACTCATAACTCTCTGATTGGTTACTTTCAATTAACCAATCAGAGTGTTGTTATGAGTCAAATTACACAGCATGGGAAAATTCCAAAGGGGGTCCCCTAGTCACCTGGGGGAGGGCATTTTTATTTAGGGCCCCCACCCGCTGCTCTAACAATAGGTCCTACCCTTTCAAGTAATTTAGGGCCCCCACCCACAGCTGAGGGGTGGGGGCCGGGGGGAGGACAAAAGGTCCCCCCCTTTCAAGTAATTTAGGGCCCCCACCCACCGTTCAGGGGTGGGGGCCGGGGGGAGGACAATAGCCCCCCCCTAATTTTACTTTAGAACCCCCACCTGCCACTCAGGGGTGGTGGCCAGGGTGGGCAATAGGTCCCCCTTTAGTTTAAAAAACCCCACTCGAGAGGGGGGACTCGTTTTTTTTGTTGTTGTTTAGGCTGCTCACTGTTTACTAGACATGCCCCTACTCGCGGTAATACTTAGTATTAGTAAATGTGACTGAAAGACCAATTTAGGTCTTTCAGCCTTTTGGTAGATAACTCTCTTATACCGTGGGAATTAGGGAGTTATCTACGAAGCGGCTGCAAGAGCAGTGCTGAAGTCCCAAAATTAAAAAATGCAGAAGTCCCGAAATTCTGAAGTTTCGAAGTTGCCGAAGTAGCGAAATTCAGAAGTGGCGAAGTGCCGAACCGAACCGAAGTTCCGAAGTACCCTAAAGGCATTACGAGCAGTACAACAATGGCAATGGTGCAGGGCCCTGACCCTGAAAGCTCAAGGGACAAGCAAGGCAAATGCACTGAGCTGTGACCGAGGTCAACATTGTAGATCTCTGCTCATTCCACTGTATTAGTGCATTGCTCTGGGTTACCATTGATACATTCCCTGTCCGGAAAGATAAATCAGCATCTCCCATTTGGTTACCAGGGATCAGCAGTCCCCCCTCTCTAGAGGTCGGTGAGTGGGGGGAAGGGAGGTTGGCGTTAAATGCCTCCATTCCTATGGCTTGTGGAGGGGCTTAAAGAAGTGAGTGTTTTTAATTTATCAAACAGGATTCTAGATCAGGATGAAACATCCCTTCTGAGAAAAGGTCTGAAATTTGCTCCCACATCAAAGAATTCTGATTTTAATGTCTGTATAGACCTACACAAGTTCATTCGAAAAGTTTCCATCAAAAAATTCTTCATGGACAAAGATCCAACACAAGTGATTCATACTGAACTACATCCTACCTCAACCTTCTATCCACAGCATGTGAAAAATGATTCTATTAAAGTATTTGAAAAAATGGTAGAAAAAGACTTAAGGAATAAAATTACTAGTAAGATCACCAAGGATAATCTGACAAGAAAGGAGAGAAGTTCACTGAAACAACTTATGAAATCAGAAAATATTACAATCAAAGCACCGGACAAAGGAGGTGGATTAGTTATTTTAAACACCGAAGACTATATTGAAGAGTATCAAAGACTATTGGGAGACATTGGTACTTATCTGAAATTAGATAACGATCCCACTACTCAATACCAAGATGAACTAAAAGAGTTACTAAACTATGGGAAAGAAAGAGGAATTATCAACGAAAGGGAGTTCAAGTATCTCCTTACTCAATTTCCAAGGATTCCGGTGTTTTACCATTTACCCCAAATCCATAAGAAATTAGTAAAAACCCCTGGAAGACCGATTATATCTGGTATTGGATCTCTCACAGCTAACCTCTCAGAATATGTCGATCATTACCTACAGAAACTAGTCCTTTGTCTCAAACCTTATTTGAGAGATTCTACTCAGATTTTAAATCTTTTATCTGGTTTTAATTGGGAAGAAGACATGATTTTAGTTACTGCTGACGTTACCTCGCTCTATACCGTGATTGAACACCTCCAAGGATGTGAGGCTATACAATATTCCTTAGCGACATATTCGGAACTTAAGAATGATCAAATCGATTTTTTAGTCGAATGTATTGCTTTTATCCTTATTCATAACTATTTCTGGTGTGACGGTCAATTTTATTTACAGATAGAGGGTACAGCCATGGGAACACGATTTGCGCTAAGCTACGCAAATTTATTTATGGGCAAATGGGAAGAGGAATTTATATGGACACATTGCCCATTTGGCGCAAATCTGTCCCTATGGTGCAGATATATAGACGATTGCTTTTTTATATGGAAATGAAACTTGGAATCATTAGAAAAAATCATGACTTACCTCAATAATAATCCATATCATCTCACATTCACTTTCAATCATTCTAAAGAACAAATCGAGTTTTTAGATCTTAAAATTTTTATTGAGGAAGGAAGAATTCATACAAAAACTTAAAAAAAAAGCTTTGATTGCAATAGTTTTATCCCTTTTAATAGCCATCACAAACCAACATGGCTAAGGAATATACCACAGAACCAATTTAGAAGAGTGAGAAGAAATTGTTCGAAAACAGATATCTGCATGGAGCAGATGGAAGAAATAAAACTAAGATTCATGGACAAAGGATATCCCACAACTTTATTGATAGAAGCCATGAATAAAGCACTGGCTATACCAAGAGAAGATACTCTTTGTAATAAAATCAAGACTCTTGAACCATACAACTCTGCACCAGCCTTCATCACAAAATATAACCATCAATCCCATACGATACAAAAGATTCTGAACAAACATTGGGGAATCCTCATGAATGACCCGACACTCTCAAAAATCCTCGACAATAGACCCCAGATCATATTCACGAGGGCCCCTAATCTCCAACTCATGTTGGCACCCACCACTAAATCCTCCAGCTCCACCATCAATCAAGAATCCTTTCACGGTTTTAAACGGTGCAAAAGATGTATAGCATGTAGAAACAATCCCTCCTTGGAAACAGCAACCACAGGATTTGTAGCGTTGAACAATAAAGAAGAATATAATATCAAGAGTAATATGGGCTGCAACACCTCGGGGGTTATCTATCTCATCACATGCCCGTGTCCAAAACAATATGTTGGACGCACAAAAAGACCACTGAAGATACGTATTGCGGAGCATATTAGGAATATCAAAAAAGGACTTTTAACACATAATCTGTTGAAGCATTTTAAGGAGATCCATGGGGGAGACCCCACAGGACCTAAGTTTTTACGCATAGAGAAAGGATGTACATTGGCGAGGAGGCAATATAGAAAGAAACCTTGACCAAAAAGAAGCCAAGTGGATCTTCCAATTAGATACTCTGGTTCCTAAGGGACTAAATATAGACTTTGAACTCAACGCATTCCTTTAAATTCCTTTAAATTCAAAATACTCATAATATTGTAATACTTTGGCCTATTTTACTCTCTTATATAAATATACCCATATTGGTACTTTGCATCCCATTTTATCTATTGTGCTGTTTCCTCACTGTATTTCTCGTATTTATTATATTCCTCTATCCCTCTATTTATTTTCATACGCATATATTCATATCTATGCACCTTTAGTTTATTCTATTACCACACTCCAATGGGTTAAATTATATCTTCAACTTTCATATGTATTTCTATTCACACATTTTCTGTTCTCTCTTTTGCGCATGTGCACTTTGAGGTGCGATAAGAAATTATTGATTGATGAATATACTAATGTATGTGTTCTTTCCTAGAATGGACCATTCATAAAACCATCAAACTAACATGAATAACATTTATGATCCTCTCACTTGTCTTGTTACTAAGTATCAAGCCATATACTAGTGTATGTATATTTGTATATCACTTTAAGAATGTAAACAACTGCAATGAATCACATTCTACCTGATATCATTCCATTTGGTCAGATTACTACTATATTACATTTAACAAAAAGGCTTTATGTATACCTCAATAATATCTGTAACATGTTTTTTATATTTTTCTCCTAAAGAATTAATTATATATGTTTTACCTATTTGTTACTATCATCTTAATTAGAATATTCAAATAGATGTGTACCAATAACTGTGAATTGTTTAGATATTAGGATTAGTCAGATGCATTTACTTATCCACTAAACATCCATTCATTCATTCTCTATATACAACTCATTAGAATGTATCTATTTGTGCCCAATTTATATTCTTCACCTTTAGGTTCTGCACCTGTGTTTTTATTGATTTTAATGTTGAACATTATACAACTAATTTATGCAGCGATATGTATGAATTACCATCTGATATTTTATGCATTGAATATTTGTATCACCATGATTAATATCTATTGAAATACTTTTATCAGTAAATTGAAAGACTTTTATTAGCAATTAAAACATCTGTATATAAGGATAGACTGAAGCATTAGACCACATCCCGTCTCTGAAGAAGTAGGGCTTCACCTACGAAACGCGTTAGACAGACCAACAAGACAGGACACAGATTGATTACACCAGCAGAAGATCACTTTACAGAAAGATCCCTTGGTGAATACGTCTACCGAAATCGTCTGCTCTGTCCATCCCCTGGAGTGAGGTCCTGCTGGGACGCACACTCAGACGCACGCTGTACTCACCGGCAGTTGCATTCAGGAGGCGAGTCGGCATAATACAATCCACATCCATCCTAAGCCGATCCGAGAGTTCACACTACTATCTGATTTTCATAAGACTGGTAATACCATTACTAACTGCTCCTGACCTGTATTTTATGGTTTTTACATATATATTTTTATTATTTAATAAACTGGTTTCTTTTATTCGATCCAGTTTTTTGCTATTCACTTCAGTCTACAGCGATACATCTATTGCTTCAAGAAAACAGTTCCATATACTGTGTTGCTATTTCCTCTTATATATTTTTTTATTATCTTTGTTGATACAAAGTATATTATTCAGTGGAAGTGTCATTTACCCTGCACCCTTCAGGGATAGAGACACTAACACAGTACATTAACACATTGTCAATCTATTCAATATTTTCTCTTTTTCATATACTATATATACTTTTTCTATTTTCTATGTGCATATCTTATCACATTTCTATTTTTTACTTTGATGTTTATCAGTTATATTTTCATGTCATCTATTTTCTAAACTTCAATTCCCGTTTTACATTTCTTAAAGGCACAGTACCTAATTTTTATATTTACTTATTTTTTATATAAATTTACAATTTTAAGCTTCTGCAGATCACATGCAGATCACATGAGACATTTTATTATTCCATTAAGCCATTATCACGAGTCAGCTCCTGGTATCCATGCACTATCTCTTAGAGTGTTGTTCTTCTGCTACTGTCTATAGGTTTTTGTGAATCCCTATTTTTTCCAGTGTGAGCGACTCAGTGTTAGTTAGACTCCCTCTCCTCTGTGTATACACTAGGTATACCAGAACCCTCTATTCTGTTTAGCAAAGCAGGCCTGATATATCTTCCTTCAACCGCTATTCCACATTTTCGCTCACAGTATATAAAAACTTACTAGTAATCTTTAAAATATGATTTCCTATGATGAAATCCTCCTTGAATACTCTTTTAGACAGAGGGAGAGAAGAGGGCATTCTTAATGAGAAAGAATATACATTTTTAAAAGTAGAGTTCCCAAGAGTGCCGGTCTTTTATACTTCACCAAAAGTGAATAAGAACTTGGAAAAAAAACAGGAAAACCAATTGTGTCCGGACTGAATCCATTTCAGTTAATCTTTCTAAGTACGTGGACAAAATCTAGTTAAAGAAATGCCATCATACTTGAAAGATACTACCGATGTGATTAAAATTTTAAGGAGACAAGCAAAGAGATTTGGAAGCTGAAAGAACACTCGATATGGGGTTAACCCAAAAACTATATGAATGAAAAGAAAAGAGAGATGAGTGTCAAAAAACAAAACAAAAAATGTCAAATTTAACCTTTAATAGTATTAATAAAAACTGATATGAATGTCCATAATCAAGAAAATGCTACATAATGTACTGAAATATACATACACTCTAATAGGTGTCCATCTAAATAAGAAAATATGTGAAGATTTCTCCTGCTTACTCTGCCCCAGCCTCCATTTAAAAATATATACTGGATGGGAAGGATGTCAATCTGGTTTCCCTCCTTATCGCCTTGCAGGACATTCTGGAGAATAGAGCCTATAACTATGGCGACATATCAGTGGTGTTGAAGACCAGAGACCCTCGTCTCAACAAAAAATTGTCCATCCCTCAATTTGTCATAGCATTCTGTATCTATAGAGACGTCATCTGCTCTGTGTACCCACATAGAAGGGAAGACATGAACTTATATATGCATAAAGTGGTTGACTTAGGGATCAAATACGGGGGTTCCTCATTTTACGACTACCACAAGTCAGTGTTGGCCAAAGCAGCAACTCATCTGGCCCAGGTTAACATCCTGATAGACTGGTGTCAGATAGATACAGAGTTGTTCTGCCGACACTTTGCCGGCTTGAGGCCCCCGTCCTGTGCAGCTTGTAATTCCACTTCCCACTCCACTGATTTGTGCCCCTGTCAGGCAGATCTCTCCTCTTCCCACCACACCTTCAGCTCCAACACAAGGCAAGAAGGTGGTCAGAGGGATAAGCTAGGCAGACCCATAGTGTTCCTGGGTAAAGCACAAGTGTGCAACAATTTTAACGCCAGCGCCTGCAGTTACAGCGCATGCAGGCTGTTGCACATTTGCTCCATTTGCTTCAGAGCACACAGTAAAACCATGTGCCCAGTCAGACTTTCCCCAAAGAAATGACTAACCGAGGTTAACATTGACGTTTTGGCTTATTACCTTCGCACTTATCCCTCCATTCACTTAGTGGATTTTTTGGTGTGAGGGTTCTCACTTGGTTTTCACACGGGTCTAATTGCCATCCCCACAGGCACCTTAGAATGCCCTAACCTGTTGTCCACCTCCAATGACCCTCCTAGAGTGGACGACCTCCTATCCAAAGAAAAGCAGGTTTCATGATAGGTCCATTTCCAGAACCCCCCTTCTCTACCTGGCGTACTAATCCCATTGGGGTAGCCAGAAATAAGTCTTCTAATAAAAAACATTTGATAATTGATCTCTCAGCTCCTCATTCTTCCCACACCCCCAGCATAAACTCACTCATACCCGCTGAAGAGTTTTCATCCAGTACGCCACGATAGACAATGCCATGCGAGCCACTTACTAACAGGCAATCGAGCATGGCTGAGTAAAACAGACATTTCTGGGGTCATCTCTGGACCGGTAAGACAGTCAAATGCAACACTGACAACTCAGCAGCTTGCGAGATCATTAATAAAGGACGTTCCTCCTCATTAACTATCATGAGGTTGGTCCGCAAGTTGACATAGCTAGCAGCCAGTTCACAATTTTACCTAGTTTGTGAACATATCCCAGGCAACCGTAACACAGCTGCTGATGCTCTTTCCCACTCTCGTTTTCAGGTATTCTTCCAGGTGCACCCTTCGGCCAACAACCTAACGTCCAGAATACAATCACTCCACGAATTAATCATGGAATGACTGATATGTTACGTCACGCCCAAATCACTCACGCACCACGCACTCTCAGCCAACACCACGACCACTTATGCCAGGGCACTGACCATTTTCCACAAATTTGCAGCAGAATTCCAAGTACAGGGTAATTTCTCTATAGAGACCATGGTGGCTTTTGCCTCTTTTTGCCACTTACATTTAAAATTATCACACAACACCATCAAACTATATCTCACAGGGGTACAACATCACGTTCTCACCACTTTTCCCAATCACCCTCTTTTTCTATCCTCTTACCCTATAAAGAATATCCTTAAAGGTATCAATAAAACAGTCGGCCCCCCTGCAACCAGTAGACTGCCCATAGACGGAGCTATATTCCGGAAACTCAGCGACCTATAAGACGCCAACCCTTTTGATTCTTAGACTAATTGTGATATTAAAGTCGCTATATTCATTGCCTTTTACGGCTTCCGTAGACCTAGAGAGTTCACTGTCATACGCCAGTCAGATGCCGACATAAGTTTAAAGAATTCTCACCTGATTAAAGACAACGACCATTATATCCTTTTGTTGTAAACCTCCAAAACCAATCACACCAATCAACCTACTACAACCAATATATATATATATATATATATATATATATATATATATATATATATATATATTAATTTTATATATCATATAAAAATTCTAAAGGCCTAAAACAGTCATGGTTAGGTTAACCCTGGCACCACAGATTTTTGTGAATTTCATTTCATATGAACAACATGGCAATATAGCTCACAAACATATGGGTGTTGAGGTAAACCATAATTGAACTTTAGTGATAAATAGGATTCTGTAGAAAAAAGGAATGCTAGTATTGCAACACTTTCTGATGCTGTGCTGCCATCTAGTGTTACTATATCTAACTACATATTGGACTACACAAAAACAACATTTGTTGTCCGGTATTGCATTAGCATATATATTTTCTCATGAGTAGAAAATGTGTACTGTGCTACATGTTAATAAAATGATACACTATCAAGGATGCAGACTATTATGGCAAAAAACTGTTTATATGATGCCTGGAGAACGTCTAATCCAGAAGCGAGAGATTACACGTTTTTCTCAAATGTTCATCAGACATACACTAGAATTGATTATTTTTTGGTAAAACCTGAAATTTTGGAGCGAGTTAAGAAAGTGTCAATTGGACCTATAACATGGTCCGACCACGCACCTGTAAGTTTAGTTATAAAAAACAATCCTGAATATAAATGTAGAGATAAATGGAGACTTAATGAAAATCTACTAAAATCAGAAACTAGTGTAGACGAACTACGCACTCAATCTAGAGAATTTTTTGAAAGTAACGACACAGGGGATGTCTCCAATGCCATGCTATGGTGTACTTTTAAATCATATATGAGAGGATAAAAAGGAATGGGGTGAAGAGTCAGCGCTACGTAGCCACAGAGAAATATAGTTTAGAACGGCTGCACACCTTAAAAGGGGAGTTCCCCTAATCCCCTTATATAAGTAACATAAAACACGAAAACAGAAATGAAAAGGGTGCGCCTAACTTACATAAAAATAATATTATGCATAAATAAAATAATAATAAAATAATAGTCCAAAGTCCTACAATAAGTCCGAAGTGGTAAGTTCCACAAAGTATGGAGGATGCTTGAGGATGATGTCAGTCTTTACGCCTATGCACTTGTAGTTCGGTGATGATATGTGAAGATAAAAGCAGGAAAACAAAAATCCCAATGGTACAGTATGTCAGCAAGGTGAAAGGGGATAAAATAGTGATAATGAAAATTACTCACAATTTTCAGAGCTAAAATCCAGCTCTGATATTATATGCGTGAAGTGGAATGATCCCCACTCAAGGATATATAGGGTGACGCTGGTCAGCAAGTAGTGCAGGTGAAAAGTCCAGCGATGATCCGGCTCGGCCGATAATAAGAGAAAATAAAATATAGTGCTCTCTGTATGGCAGATAAAAATGCTAGAAGAAAATAAAAATATACTCACAGTATATAGAGCAGGCTGAACTGCTCGGTGTAAGCGTATGGGTGGTATAATCCCCACCTATGGATTCTTTGCGCTATTGCGTGGGTTTATAAATTATAAGTAAGGTCAGGTTAAAAAAGGTAAAAAAAAAAAAAAAAAAGGATATTAAAAGGAATATGGCAAACAAGATATTTTGGTGCCAAAAATTCCTTTATTACAAATATAAAATATAAAATATAAAATGTATAATATCTAGACGCGTTTCGCCTAAAGAGGCTTCTTCAAGTAGATAATAGAAAACATAACCTGACATACATGAACTTATATAGGGTACAATAGTATTAGTAAAATTTGAATATCCCGCCAAAATGGCGTCATTACCATAATTAGCATAAAACATAAAATATAATAAAAGTGTTTTTTAAACACAATAGGATAAAATATTATAAGAGGCCAATCTTATGGGACCAGAAAGAACAGGAAAAGAGGCTTTAATCCTGTAAAAAATGATATATTAAGAACGAATTCGGAAATTAGCATAAAAAAATAAAAATGACTTTTACAGGTATAGAAGTGAAGCTATAACCCAAACTAACTGAGTGGTAATATTGGTTTATAAAAACGAAGCTTGTAGCTTGATAAATTAAAGAAAGAAAACGGGTCATGTGACGCGCGACTAGAATACTTCCGCGTCACGTGACTGATGTTTAGATAAATTAACATACTCCCTGGAGGGGATAATGGGGATATAAACAGGGAGGGGGGATAAAACTTAGGAACAGTGAGGGAAATTATAATTGTCAACAAATTTGATTAAGGTTAACATCATATATGCATATCTTGGGGAAGGTTGTATTTCACAGTTTAGTTAACCTTCCCCAAGATATGCATATATGATGTTAACCTTAATCAAATTTGTTGACAATTATAATTTCCCTCACTGTGCCTAAGTTTTATCCCCCCTCCCTGTTTATATCCCCATTATCCCCTCCAGGGAGTATTGATACCGGAGAAACTGACGGAAGCCAAGCACAGAGAGATGGACACAGGTTTCTTCAGGAAGGAAGAGATTCTTTATTGGATCACCGATCGGGACTCAGAGGGACTAGCGTCACCAAAATACAGCAAAGTCTGAGTACTGAATACATAGAGTACATTCCTTATATAGCACTGTAGCTCCTCCCACAATTAACTACACCCACACATACCCTTAACCTATTTAATAAATAGAGTCTAAACTCATCCATCCGGTCTAACCACGTGGCTCATCTGATACAAAGGAGAGGGACGCGTAATTCCAGTTCTTACATTCCTGCACCTGGTCAGTACAGTGATAACAGTATCTTAGCTACGTGTAATTAACTAACTGATACTACAAACACATATACATACATATGCCTTGTGGCAATCTTAGCCTGCTAAACTTGTATTTTACTGGAATTACATCACATTCCCCCCTTTGATGCCTCTGATATTTCACAATTACTTGAGGCATCACTTAACCTTGGTTTGCATATACCTCAGGTTACCATGAACCAGACCAGACTTATCTTATGATGTGAATCTTTTAACACTCATCTTCCTGCATTGGTTCTCCTTGATCTAGAGCCTTATACTTATATATCGCCATTATCTGTGCAGCAGCCTTCCTCTCTGCTATACTTCCTATCAGGCTTTGCACAGACCTAACTACTAAGGGTATAAGACACGGTAGGAGTAGACACAACAGTAAAATCAGTAGGACTCCACCTACCACTGCCTTAAGCCCTCCAAACCACTCATACCAGCTACCAAACCAACTACTTGGATTGTACCCTTTCCATACCTGAGTAGGCACATGCACTAGTTTAACCATATGGCTAGTAAGCTCAGCTATTGCTTGCCCTTCGTCATCTATTTGAAGACAGCAATTGCTCAGGTTAAACTTCCCACATACACCTCCCTCTACTGCCAAAAGGTAATCCAAGGCTAATCTATTTTGGTACACTGCTGTCCTCATCCTGGTATTATGCTTCGCTAGAAGATTGAGTGCTTGTGAGGTCTCATTAGTAATAATCTCAACCACCGCCTGTAATCTTATAATACGGTTGAGCATATAAATTGGGGTTCTATAACCAAAGGTACCATCTTCTGCCCACGTGGCTGGCCCATAATAATCTATGATACGCTGGGGAGGCCATTCATTATCTTCCCAGGTGCCTATCTCTAAGGGTCCCCTTTTCTTCCTATGATTCACATCATACACTTTAACACCTAAAGTCTCACCTGTTTCAATCGGTAACAAGAAGAAGGATGGTTTGAGCATACCCAACACACATGCCCCTTCCCAGTCCTGTGGCAACTCCGAATAGGCTTTCTTACCACAGATCCAGTACAAATTTGCTGGGGCTCTCCAGGTAGATGTGATGGATAAATCAAACCACACATCCTTTAAACTGGCATATCTAGCAAACGGGTTAGATGGTTCTGAGACATTTGAAGCCGACCACCAAGTTGTATTCTTTGTATCATCATCATAAGCTTTTTGCCCTAGACAAGTTAATTCTCCTACAGAAGTATTATACATTATTCCTTTCCTTGCTATGCAAACATAACCTATGATGGAGGTCTTTAATCTCCACTCAGATTTACCTCTAACACTCAAATGATAATCGGCTTGTGTAGATATTAGTTGGTCAACTGCCTCAGAACCGGACATTACCTCCTTTGCTTCCCAAGGCCATTGGTCTCCCATGTTAGTACCTCCACACACATAGCAGTTGGTAACATTAAGACTACCGGCAATACTCTCAGCTAGGTCAATGAACAGGTTTTTAGCGTTATGGGGGATCTTATTATCTATACTCATCTCTTCATAAAAGGAATGGTATACTTGATGAGTCTGGGAGGATACCGTATCAGTCTCTATCCCTATAAATAATATTGTCCCAGGATCTAAACCCGTCCCGTATATCTGAAACCCAAATAAATTTCCATACTTATCTAGGAACTTGTCGGGGTTATTAATAAGTATATGGACTGGGTTGCATTCCATAGACTTACAATAAGGGCTAGTCGGCAACTTAGTCACTATCATGTCTTTATCTACTGTCTGTCCCCAAGTCGCCCACCCCACACAAGACCAATATGGACAAAAGTTATAGTCTTTATTTGGGCATCTAGGACTCACATATTTATTTTTACTACTGGGACAAATATATTTATCATTAGACCCATACGTCCTCTCCCATCTAAGATCCCCACATACATTCCACGGTTTTCTACCACTTGATATCGCCTTACATGCATCAAATAGCAGAACACCCGAAGAATGTACGGATTCTAACACCGTCTTATTAATTAGGGTCCCCTGAGGATCTCCATTCCTGAGAGTCAACCAAATTGTACGAGGTTGATACTCTGGACTGAAGCACTTAGGTTCTCCTACTCCTAAATGGCACACACTATAGTCTATATTTAGGTATCTACATCTTGATACCTCTCCTTTACATTCGTATTGTGAATGCCAAATTAGGGTTTGGGAAATATGGTTACCTGTTCTCGTAGTCTTAATGCATACCTCACAGCTAGGAGTGTCGGTACCTCTACCTTCCTGAATATAAAAACACATATAAATAAACACAATCAAAAGCACATCTTTCGCCGTCATCCTCAGTCTTCGTCCGTGCGATGGAACCTCAGCTTCCAGGATGTGAGGGCTGCAGGGAATGGAGTTCTGCTCGTCTTCACAGGTGTCCCTTCGAGACTTTCCTGGCTTATACACTATGTGTTGGTAAGCGGACAGGCTTTATTATGGCCTTCTCACTCACACCTGTAACAATAAAATTTGTAATCCACAATAATTCCTCGTTACTCCGACTGAGTAGTGCGTTTCAACCGGATCTTGCAGGGATTCTCTGGATCTGCTGTAATTTGCCAAGAATCGACTGCTGCTTGTTTAACCCTGGAGTGATGTATCCACGGAGTCACTTCGGCTACTTTTATCGCTGTAGGGGTAGACAAAAGAACAACATAAGGACCTCTCCACTTGGGCCCTAACGGTACATTATTCCACTCTTTAATCCACACTTGGTCTCCTGGATGATAACTATGAACAGGGGGATAAATATTCACAGGTAATCTATCTTGTACCCATTTCTGTACCTCCTCCATAGTCTTACCCAACTCTACAACCTGCTGCCGGGTAATTCCTTCTCCCAACTGACTCAAGTCCCCCCTTAAGTTACCAAGTACGGGAGGTGGTCGCCCATACATGATTTCAAAAGGAGAGAGGCCCATCCTTCTGGTAGGGGTACTGCGGATTCGCAATAAAGCTATGGGTAAGAGAACGTTCCACTTAAGTTGGGTTTCCTGACACATTTTAGCCAACTGGTTCTTTATAGTTCTATTCATTCTCTCTACCTTACCAGAACTCTGGGGTCTATATGCAGTATGAAGCCTCCACTTTATACCAAGCATATGAGTCAGTTGTTGTAGGCACTGATGAACAAAAGCTGGACCATTGTCCGATCCTATAGAACAGGGTAGTCCATATCGGGGTATTATTTCTCGTAGCAGGAATCTTACAACTTCTCCTGCTTTCTCTGTACGAGTAGGACATGCTTCTACCCAGCCTGAATAGGTGCACACAATTACCAACAGGTAACGATGTCCACCCGATTTAGGCATTACTGTAAAGTCTATTTGTAGATCGGACATGGGGAGTCCCCCCATAAACTGGACTCCTGGTGGCTTTACTGGTCCTTGTCTTGCATTATTTTTAGCACACGTTACACATCTACGTACAATGGCCTGAGTCAAGTTGGACAATCTTGGTATGTAGAAATGTTTCCTGAGAGATTCTTCTGTACTGTCTCTCCCAGAATATGTCCCATTATGATAGTTCTGGACAATTTCTACTGCTAGTGATGCTGGTATAACTATTCTTCCATCTTCTAGCTGATACCACTTGTTCTCCAAATACTTTCCCGGTTCAGTCTTTAACCACTCCTCTTCTTGAGCTGTATAAACTGGAGTCCATTGAGACAGTGGAGTTGGTATAAGAGCAGCTATATGCCCCACATACTCCTGTCTTCCTGATTCAGCAGCACGCTTAGCTGCACTATCTGCCATCCGATTTCCCTTGGTTACATCACCATCTCCTCTCAGATGCGCTCGACAATGTATGATACCGACTTCTTTCGGCTCCCACACTGCTTCCAATAGTTGTAGGATTTCAGCTGCGTACTTGATTTCTTTGCCTTCTGAATTCAGTAGTCCTCTTTCTTTATACAAAGCTCCGTGGGCATGAGTGGTTAAAAACGCATACTTAGAGTCCGTATAGATATTCACTCTTAAACCTTCAGCCAATTGTAACGCTCGTGTTAGTGCTATCAATTCTGCCTTTTGTGCTGATGTTCCTTTCGCCAGTGGCCGAGCTTCTATCACCTTGTCTATTGTTGTCACTGCATATCCTGCATAGCGGATCCCTTCTTTCACATAACTACTGCCGTCGGTGTAATATTGAACATCGGGGTTCTGGATGGGAAAATCACGAAGATCTGGTCTACTTGAAAATACTTCATCCATTACTTCCAAACAATCATGTTGACTTTCAGTAGGTTGCGGCAAAAGGGTAGCTGGATTTAAGGTGTTTACAGTCTCTAAATGCACTCTTGGGTTTTCACACAACATTGCTTGATACTTGGTCATACGGCTGTTACTAAACCAATGATTTCCTTTGTAATCCAACAACGTCTGTACTGCATGTGGGACTCGTACATAAAGTTCTTGACCCAGAGTGAGTTTATCGGCTTCAGCTACTAGCAGGGCGGCTGCAGCTACGGCTCTTAGACAAGGTGGAAGTCCGCTGGCCACTGCATCCAGTTGCTTAGACATGTAGGCAACAGGTCTTTGCCATGATCCCAAGTACTGTGTCAATACTCCCACAGCCATTCTTCTTTGCTCGTGTACATATAAGTAGAATGGTCGTGTGTGATCAGGTAGACCTAATGCTGGGGCACTCATCAAAGCCTTCTTCACATCTTCAAATGCCGTTTGCTGTTCTTGGGTCCATAAGAAGGGGTCGTGCTCTGTACCTTTGATGGCTGCGTACAGAGGTTTTGCCAGTATCGCATAGCTGGGAATCCATATCCTACAGAAGCCTGCTGCCCCCAAGAATTCTCGCACTTGTCTTCTATTCTTGGGTATTGGTATTTGGCAGACAGCTTCTTTTCTCTCTGGCCCCATAATCCTTTGACCTTCAGAGATATGGAATCCCAGATACTTGACAGTTGGCAAACACAACTGAGCCTTCTTCCTGGACACCTTGTATCCTGCCTTCCAGAGAATATGTAGTAGATCGTGCGTTGCTTGCTGACATTTTTCTTTTGTAACTGCTGCTATCAACAAGTCATCTACATATTGTAACAATACACATTCTCCTGGGATAGACTCGAAATCCAGTAGATCTTGACTTAGAGCTGAACCAAATAGGGTAGGTGAATTTTTAAACCCTTGGGGCAGTCTTGTCCAAGTCATTTGGCGTTTTGAGCCCGTTACAGCGTTCTCCCATTGGAAAGCGAAAATACATTGGCTTTCTGCGGCAATTCGGAGGCAAAAGAAGGCATCTTTGAGATCTAAGACTGTGAAGTAAGTAGCCCCGCCCGGAATTAAAGCAAGCAGGTTATATGGATTGGGTACAACTGGATGTATGCTAACAACCGCATCATTGACTGCTCTTAAGTCCTGTACAGGTCGATACTCATCTGTACCGGGCTTTTGAACAGGCAGCAATGGGGTGTTCCAGGGGGAAGTACAGAATTTTAGGATACCATACCGTATGAACTTATCCAGATAGGATTGGATGTTCTTCTTAGCCTTCTGCGGAATGTGATATTGTCTTAGGCTCACTGGATAAACCCCATGTTTCAGTTCAATTTTTATTGGTGGAATATTGCGGGCCAGTCCTGGTGGGTTGTTCTCTGCCCAAACTCCTGGTATGTTAAACAATGTCTCATCACTCCTAGGGTTTTGGCTAGTCAACACTGTATAAAGTCGCCACTCTTCTTCCTTTGGTACGGATAAAGTCATAATACCTGAAGGTCCATTAAACTTTAAGGATGTTGTTCCATTTGGTAGGAACGTAATCTGCGCTTGTAATTTTGATAGCATATCACGTCCCAGCAATTGGACTGGACATTCAGGCATATAAAGGAATTGGTGTTTTACTACGTGGCCTCCCAATGTACAGAGTCGACTTTTAAGAACCGGTTTTTCAGCACTTCTTCCAGTTGCTCCTATCACAGTAATAGTCCTTCCAGATGGAGGAGCAACTAGATTAGTCACCACTGAATGTTCAGCACCAGTGTCGATCATGAACGCACTCCTTTTCCCCCCTATTGATACATCGACCATAGGCTCCGCTCGACCAAGGGGGATGGAGCCCGGTCGGTATCAATAGTCCTCCATGACAGTGTCAGCCAATCCTACAAAGTCCCTACCTTCTCTATCGCGGGACCTTTGCGCTGCTGGAATATACCTGTCTTCCCTAACACTTCCTCTGTTCCCATTACTCCCTCTATAACCATTACTCCCTCCGGGGCCTCCTCTACCTCTCGCTCTACCTCTAAAGTTTCCGTAGCCTGCCCTGGGTTGGTCTCTCTCGTACTGCTCTCTTTGCGGACATTCGTTCCTCCAATGCCCTTCTTCCTTGCAATACGCGCATTGATCCCTACTCAAAGGCTCCCTACTCCATCTATTATTGCCTCTATCTGGGCCCCGTTTATCTACGCCTGCGATTGCTACCGCTAGCATATCAGCCTTTTTACGCATCTTGCGCTCTTCCTCTTTCTTACTTTCTGTATCCCTGTTCATATAGACCTTATTTGCTACCTCCATTAGTTGGGTGATGGACATACCTGCAAACCCTTCTAACTTTTGTAGCTTGCGCTTAATATCTCCGTATGCTTGGCTGACAAAGGCGGAGTTAACCATTCGGGAATTGTCTGCGTCTTCCGGATTAAAGGGGGTATACAAGCGGTATGCCTCCAATAATCGGTCATAAAAGACACTGGGCGCTTCATCGCTTTTCTGGATCACCTCAACTGTCTTCGACATGTTAATGGCTTTCTTTCCTCCGGCTTTCATGCCAGCAATTATAGCGTCTCTATAGGCTCTGAGTTGAACCATATCAGCACCATTTACGTTCCAATCGGGATCGGTGTTGGGATAGTGTGTCGCGGCCCATGCTGCTGGATTGGCTTGGTTCAAAGCACGGGCTCTATCCTCTAATGCTTTAATGGCTGCTTGATTTATTCTTGTCCTTTCCTCATTGTTAAATAAAGTCATTAGTAACTGCTGGCAATCAGCCCATGTCGGATTATGCGTCTGTACTATTGAGGTGAACAGATCAGTCATAGCTTGTGGTTTCTCAGTATACGAGGAATTATGGGTCTTCCAGTTTAAAAGATCGGTTGTGGTAAATGGGACATATACGAAGACTGGGTCAGCGTGTGCCATTTGACCTGCGGCATCGATATAAGCTGACCCGGGATTCAGACGAAGAGGCATCTGATAGTGCTTTAATTGTTGGGCACCAGTCAACTGTCGGGTTTGGATGGGGCTACGTAGAGAGGCGTCAGTCATGGGTTCCGGTCGGGGAGAGATAGGGTATGGGGATGTGGGAGGTCGGTTTTGGGAAAAGGTCGTAAATAAAACACTTCGAGCCGAGCTAGATGAAGCTTGACCGGAAGTCTGAAGTGGCGCCAAATCAGGATATTCGTTTCTAATGGGGGTGGATTCTGGTTCCGGAAGGGGAGATTAAGTACGAGGGGGGGTGGATCCTGTACTGGAGGAGGAAGCGGAAGTGGATGAGGGTAATGAGGGGAGGGGTGCAGGACTTCCTGCGTTTGCGTCACTTCTTCTTAACGGAAAGTAAGGGGGCGGCAAAGGGATCTCGGACTCAGGGGGCGTGTCCAAAATGGGCCTAACACCAGTCCTAGTGGACGAGCAAGTCCTAGCTACCATGAGGCGACACTGCTCCTCGTGGCATGTCTGGAGCCATTTTGGCGAGTCATTTACGGCCTGTCTCCAACAGTCAATATAAGGAAACTGGCCGTAAAGTTCAGGCCTACCCGATACAGCCACGTGTAAGCGCTGTACCAGAGTTGGATCCAAACTGCCACGTGGCGGCCATGCCGCAACCAAAGTAGGCCACTCCCTAGTACACAAAGTGACCAAACGTACAGGAGACATCTTTACCCCAAAATCACAAACTTTGAATCCCTTTTTAAAATTCTTAACCATACATCCTAAGGGATCCGGAATCGTTGACTGCGACGCACCCATACTTAACAATGGAACGTCGTCGACAACGAATACTATACACGCGTACTATTCAACAGTCACACCCGTTTCCTCTGGCAACAGCACCACGTGGTACGGTTACCAAGTGAAACGTACACAATAACAATAAACACTCAGGGAATTCCCGTACACACACAGCTGTTACACCAGTCACTATATAATCAATATTATGCCCTTTGGCGTAACTATACAGTCACCCACGCTATAATTCTCTATATACGAATTACCCGTCTATAACACACCCCAGTAACATCGTCTTTTACAAATAGCGGTTACAGTACGGTTAGCATAGGTCAAAGCACAAGTTAAGGTCACAATACAATTATTAGTGGTTATGGTGTTAAACATGCAATGGACGACAATGATTAGTACTTATTATATAATGTCAGTAAATATACAGGGTTATGGTACCGTGCACTATAATACAGCAACACACTATTAACACTCTCGCTAGACGGCTGAGCTCGCGCTATCTAACAAGATATACACTTTACTAAAACAATCGTTAACACATTTACAATTCCCAACTAAACTATTGGCCAGTACCTTGAATGGACTACCTAAAACTATATACACCCGTTTTGGTTAGCCACACTGCCCAATCACCACATATATAGCGAGCTAGAGAACCGAATTTACACAGGCGCCTCTTAGTCGCACTATCAAAAGTCTAGTGGGTTCCAAATTTACACGCCTTCCCACTTAGCCCAGATAGGATGAGAACTAGCGAACCGAATTTACACAGGCGCCGCTTAGTCTCCCGGTCCCTCCGACCTAGCGAACGTAATATACACCCTAGAACGCTAGTCTAGACAAGACACCGGTGTCCGGCTAGGGCTATCTTACACCTGGACCCCGCCTGACTAACCAAATCAAACGGTCTGACTAAAGAGCGTTCGATCGAGCGGTGCGCCTTCGCTCCTTCCCTCCGACAGAGGGGGCAGATACACAGATTCAAAACCCCTTTGGGCCTACCGCACAATCGGTATACCCCTAGTGGGTCCTGCCGTCTAAAACAGCAGTTGTCTTACCTCCTCGTTCCTGAACCTGAGTTCACACTCATCGACGGGGACACCCCAGCACTTCTTACGTAGAGGCCGATGATCTCCTGGACAACAGACCAGTGGCGCCGAGACGAAGGGAGGTCCACGCAGAAGTTCAGGGGTGCAGCCGTAGAGAACGTGGGCAAAGATAGACCGTCTCACGCCTCTGCCTCTCAGCTACCGTTGAACGATGAGCTTCCCGGCCAATGCACCAAATGATACCGGAGAAACTGACGGAAGCCAAGCACAGAGAGATGGACACAGGTTTCTTCAGGAAGGAAGAGATTCTTTATTGGATCACCGATCGGGACTCAGAGGGACTAGCGTCACCAAAATACAGCAAAGTCTGAGTACTGAATACATAGAGTACATTCCTTATATAGCACTGTAGCTCCTCCCACAATTAACTACACCCACACATACCCTTAACCTATTTAATAAATAGAGTCTAAACTCATCCATCCGGTCTAACCACGTGGCTCATCTGATACAAAGGAGAGGGACGCGTAATTCCAGTTCTTACATTCCTGCACCTGGTCAGTACAGTGATAACAGTATCTTAGCTACGTGTAATTAACTAACTGATACTACAAACACATATACATACATATGCCTTGTGGCAATCTTAGCCTGCTAAACTTGTATTTTACTGGAATTACATCACAGTATGTTAATTTATCTAAACATCAGTCACGTGACGCGGAAGTATTCTAGTCGCGCGTCACATGACCCGTTTTCTTTCTTTAATTTATCAAGCTACAAGCTTCGTTTTTATAAACCAATATTACCACTCAGTTAGTTTGGGTTATAGCTTCACTTCTATACCTGTAAAAGTCATTTTTATTTTTTTATGCTAATTTCCGAATTCGTTCTTAATATATAATTTTTTACAGGATTAAAGCCTCTTTTCCTGTTCTTTCTGGTCCCATAAGATTGGCCTCTTATAATATTTTATCCTATTGTGTTTAAAAAACACTTTTATTATATTTTATGTTTTATGCTAATTATGGTAATGACGCCATTTTGGCGGGATATTCAAATTTTACTAATACTATTGTACCCTATATAAGTTCATGTATGTCAGGTTATGTTTTCTATTATCTACTTGAAGAAGCCTCTTTAGGCGAAACGCGTCTAGATATTATACATTTTATATTTTATATTTTATATTTGTAATAAAGGAATTTTTGGCACCAAAATATCTTGTTTGCCATATTCCTTTAAATATCCTTTTTTTTTTTTTTTTTACCTTTTTTAACCTGACCTTACTTATAATTTATAAACCCACGCAATAGCGCAAAGAATCCATAGGTGAGGATTATACCACCCATACGCTTACACCGAGCAGTTCAGCCTGCTCTATATACTGTGAGTATATTTTTATTTTCTTCTAGCATTTTTATCTGCCATACAGAGAGCACTATATTTTATTTTCTCTTATTATCGGCCGAGCCAGATCATCGCTGGACTTTTCAACTGCACTACTTGCTGACCAGCGTCACCCTATATATCCTTGAGTGGGGATCATTCCACTTCACGCATATAATATCAGAGCTGGATTTTAGCTCTGAAAATTGTGAGTAATTTTCATTATCACTATTTTATCCCCTTTCACCTTGCTGACATACTGTACCATTGGAATTTTTGTTTTCCTGCTTTTATCTTCACATATCATCACCGAACTACAAGTGCATAGGCGTAAAGACTGACATCATCCTCAAGCATCCTCCATACTTTGTGGAACTTACCACTTCGGACTTATTGTAGGACTTTGGACTATTATTTTATTATTATTTTATTTATGCATAATATTATTTTTATGTAAGTTAGGCGCACCCTTTTCATTTCTGTTTTCGTGTTTCATATATGAGAGGATGCCTCATAAAAATGGGCGCTACTATAAAAAAAAAGAAAGGAAAAGAGCTTAATGAGCTTTATATTGATCTGGCAAAACAAGAACGCCTACATAAACTCACCATAGATTATAAAATCTTGGAGGTTATTAAAGAGATTAGGGGAAAATATTAGTAAGAACTCAAGAAAGGATTGATAAAGCTTTGTTAACTCTAAAACAGAGATGGTACTATGGAAATAATAAAACAGGGAAAAGTCTTTCAAATAAATTAAAAAATAAAAATAAACTTCAATCTATAAACTATATAACCGTTGGAAGTAAAAAAATGATCTCTCCAAACCAAATAGCTAAAGCATTTGAAGACTATTATAAAAGCTTATACAATATAAAATTTAATGAGCCATCCGAGGGTGAAACAAAACAGTTTCTGGATAAATTGAGCGTACCAACAATATCAATGGAGAAATTGAGCCAACTCAATGCCCCCTTTTCTATTCAGGAGATTAGCAATACCATTAAAGCACTAACAGCAGGTAAAGCACCAGGCCCAGATGGCTTTTCTTCAATCTTTTATAAAAAATTAAGAGATATAATCTCTCCATATATATTAAGAACATTTGAAGATTTTGCTAATCATAAAGCCATCCCAACGGAATTACTCCAGGCCTCTATAATACCAATCCCTAAGACAGACAAGGACCCTACGTATACTTCAAATTACAGACCAATTTCTCTTATTAATCTGGATATTAAAGTATATTCTAGAATTCTGGCCGATAGATTAAAACAAATCATACCCAATATTGTACATATAGATCAGAGCGGATTTGTAGAGGGTAGGGGCACATCTGATAATATTAGGAAACTACTGAATGTCCTATATCATGCAGACCAAAGTTTGTCTCCCTTTGCGGTGGTTACCCTCGATGCCGAGAAGGCCTTCGATCGGGTTAACTGGAAGTACATGGAAGAAGTACTGAGGGCCTTCGGCATCGAGGGTTTCTTTAAGGAGTGCACAATGGCGCTATATAAGAATCCTCAAGCTAAAGTATCAGGATATATGTTTCAATCAAATTGGTTCCCTATTAGAAACGGGACGCGACAGGGATGCCCTCTGGCACCCCTGTTATATATCCTGTCCATAGAACCGTTGGCAGCCGCGATTAGACAGAATGAAGACATCAGTGGACTAAAAGTGAATAAGATCGAGAATAAAATTGCACTATATGCAGATGATGTCCTACTGACCCTAGCTGATCCTATTAGATCTATCCCAGCCGTATTTCGGCTTATCAACGTATTCGGTATACATTTAGGTTATAAAATAAATATAAATAAAACACAAATCTTGTTAAAAGGCCTGAGTGGACCAGGCGTAGATGAACTCAAAAAAGATTTTAAATGCGATTGGGAAGCAAGAAATATAAAATATTTAGGGGTAAAACTTTCTCTAGATTACAGAGAAATTGGAGAACTTAATTATACTGATATTGCCATCCACTTCAGGAATACCTTAAAAAACTGGCAGGGATTGGAACTTTCTTGGTTGGGCAGGATTGAAGCAGTAAATTTCTATCTCCTTCCTAAGTTGACATTTCTATTTAGTAACCTCCCGTTGAGGGTGACATACCAGACGATACGCGGTCTCCAAAGGCAATTATCAAATTACATTTGGCAAGATAGGAGACCTAGAGTCTCATTGGAAATATTACAGAGAGATTGGAAAGAAGGGGGGATCCGTTTCCCAGACATACAGAAATTATATATGAACAACATGGTAGCACACCTAATTAAGTGTGACAATTTTACAATGGCCAGACCAAACTGGTTAGACATTGAAAAATCAGATCTTGGTGACATGGAACCTCTATCGCTCTGGTGGTGCGATAGCGAACTTCTAAAAAATATAAGATCTAGCAACCCGATGAATAACACAATGATCTATATCGTTAAGCACTTGAAAAAGAAATATGGAACAAAACATATATCATTAAATGCCCCATTAACCACCCTAAAACTTTATATAAAGGATATAAATATACAAGAATGGGAAAATGGTGGAGTAGAAAGAATAGCGGAACTTTTAAATAATAACAAAATGTTGCCATTTCCAACACTACAATCTAAATATAATCTCCCTGCAAAGGAAATTTTTAATTATTTAAGAATAAAATCCTTTACTATGGGGAAAGACTTTTGGACCAGTTTGTAGCATTCCATTATAAAAAAAAAATCGCCTCCAGATATAATCAATTCGCAAGAAGCCAAAGGCAAATAGATAAAGCACCAGCAATGTATAAATGGGAGCAAGAACTTAATTTTTCATCCTCGGTGGAGGACTGGCTGTTGGGTTTACAAGCCGTAAAAAGATATATACACGGGGTGAATATACAGGAAGTGTACTTCAAACTAGTATACCGTTGGTATCTGGTCCCTACTCGCCTTCACAGATTTCAACCCACACTCCTACCAGATTGTTGGAGATGTGGCAGGGAGTTGGGTTCATTCTCCCACATCTGGTGGGACTGTGAGGAGTTGAAACCTGTGAAATCAACCTTAGCGGAACTGGTAGACTTTATGTTTGAAGTTCGGACTGAGATCACGCCTCAAATGTTTTTGTTTCATTTAGATTTACCAAAAAGCAATATAAAATTAAAAATTCTTTGGATTCATATCTGTATGGCAATAAAAATAGTTATGGCCAGAAACTGGAGAAATATGGGTGCGTTAAACTGGCAGGATATATGTATACAAATGGAATACCAACGCAACATGGAAGCTGGGATAGCCAAGATATCTAAAGAAAAATATAATGAAGTCTGGGTCCCTTGGGTTAGATTTATTAATTACAACAAGTAAACCCCTCCCCCCCCCTCATAGAGATAGATACCCGCAGGTAGTTGAGAGAATGGGAAGTAGGTATGGTCAAGATGTAATGTACGGTATGTTTGTATGTTTGTATGGCTGAAGATACAGCAGAATACTGGTAGATGTTCATTAAAGCACGGCCCGATTGGCATTTATAATTATTATCTATTGTATCGCTATTGTAAAGTTACTTTTTGTACCGTGTTTAAAATTATATAGTTGATAGCTGTATCTGTACTTGAATGAACTTTAAAAAAAAAAATGAAAATAAAGATTTATATATATAAAAAAAATAAAATGATACACTAAAAATTATGCACTGATTATCACAAAACTGAATGGGCCTTTGGTGGAGATTATGCTACATGTTCCACTTTTGGTGGGAGAGAACCAGGCTCAACCCATTCCGCCTCAACTGCATATGACTGCAAACAAGGGAGGGATCCTCATCACCTGTGGACCTCAGTGCACTGTACCTAGGGCTGGCTAACCCCAAATCCATTATAACCACTGTGGTGTTAGCTTGACAAAGATACCATAGGGCAAGCATGTCCGACCCGGCATCACTAAATTGTGCGCATGATGGAGCAGTGAGGAGCAGGTAGGGAGACCCCAGGGAGAGGCCACACACCAGCTTCCAAAGGTAGGGAACAATAAATAAAATCTGTCAGTGAGTGTGTGTCTGTCAGTGAGTGTGTGTCTGTCAGTGAGTGTGTGTCTGTCAGTGTGTGTGTGTCTGTCAGTGAGTGTGTGTGTGCCTGTCAGTGTGTCAGTCCGTGAGTGAGTGTGTGTCTGTCAGTGTATGTGTTTTTGTCTTTTAGTGTGTCTGTCAGAGAGTGAGTGTGTGTGTCTGTCAGTGAGTGTGTCTGTTAGTGTGTGTGTGTCTGTCAGTGAGTGTGTGTCTGTCAGTGAGCGTGTGTGTTGGTCAGTGTTGCGATGGCCGCGGCTGGACAGTGGATGACCTGGAGGTGCACAGAAGCACGCAACGCTACATCACATACCGACGTGACGTCAACGTGCTCCACCTCCACAGGGTTTCAAGGAGTAGTGGTAGAATCCGCTTTGGCACAGGGTGCGGACGGCGCCATTGGGGGTATACCAGAGGTTGGACTCCGGAGTCGCATACTGGCAGTGGCAATGTGAGTGGAGTCTGCTTGTTGGCTAATATTGTTTTTTTTTTTTTTTTTTTTAAAACCAGTGCCAGGGTTTAGTAGAGAGAAGACTGAGATATAGTACAGAGGAGGGGACTGGGGTTTAGAAGAGGGGGAGACTTGGGTTTAGTAGAGGGGAAGGGCTAGGGTTTAGTAGAGGGGGATGCTGTTTTATATACTGTACTTTTCAAAACACACCTACATTTCTATGAAAATGTAAGTTGTTGGTTCTTTTTGCTGCCCACATAAACTTAAACCTTGTTTATTTGGCCCATGCTAGCCTTCGAAACGTTGCTGTGTTCGTCATGTTTTGCCAATCAATATGCTGTTTTATGAAGACCTTAGGTGCCTGGACTTTGTTCTTATCTTTCCTCCCATAGTTCTTGTCCCACCCAGTTTGTGCCATATAAGCTCTACCAATTGCATTTCTACTGATGGTGCATGCACCTCCAAACTCCATAATGAGAACTCTCCTACAAGAGTCCTACTATGACACAGCTAGATAGAATCTTTCAGGACTTTTGGCTGAAGCTGATTGCCTGTATGATGGTGACTATTGCGACCCACATTGGAGAAGGCTAAGTACAGTCCATCGGTGGGCCTCGGTCCTAGAAGACTAAGCTTAGAGTTTCCCTGGAGGTCTGTGGTTCCGGGCAGACCATTGTCGACTCTAGAAGGCCTATCTTGCCACCCCATTGGGAAAACACATCCTTTTACATCTAAACTTTTGTGCCTGAAGCATCTCACTCTGTTGTGGGACTTTGTTCTTCCCCTAAAGGGCATAGAATGACCAAGGTTCTAGGATTGGGACTTGTGGGAAATATACCACTTATTTCTACTCCTTCCATGGAGACCTGTACAGTAATTATTGTATTCTTTGTTTTATACTTACGATTGTAAGTAGTACTCTACGTCTTTTTGTTATTTCTCACCCCATCACTTTGATGGGCAACTGCTTACTTTATGACCATTTCAGGAACCTCCTGGGTTGTTTTCCCAGTTGTAAACACAATTAAATATGCAACTACTTTTTATAAAAAAATTCTCACATTGCAACTGATGGTTACTCACATCTTCCTACATATGTGGAAGACGTCTTGGTACCAATGTGGATGTGCTAAAGCCCCTTCTTCCTTTAGAGTATCTTTGCCACCAGGTGACCACACTTGTTTAAGTGCCTATAAAACAAAAGCAGTAAGTACCTGCGTAGAGTTACCATACACTATCTGCTGGAATTTAGGTGTTTGCTGTAGACCTTATTGGAATGTGTGCATTTCTAAACAACTATCTGGAAATTAGTGACCTCTTGTTTTTTGGATTTCCTTAAAGTGTGCGCCCACTCCAATGAAATGTCTTACACAGGACATTTATGTACCTCCCACAAAGTCAGGGGCGAAATATACCCACATAGTGATATCTACTTAATGGAGACCTCAGTATTGTCCATATTTGATTCGTAGGGACACTTGTGCTCAAGAAACGATGTGTTTTTTACTTAACTTGTGCTATGTGAGAAAACCAGTTTCTAAACAAAATTCTTATTTTGATTTCAATAAGAAATCCACACGTTTTCTAAAACTAAAGATGTGCACTGATTTCTAAGCAGAAATCGAACTATATGTGATTAATGCATCATTGATAGTATCTCAAGGTTTCAGGTTCAATATCTGGCAAGGTTGATTCTGTATTTCAGCTTGTCTGAAACTGATTAAATGACTACCATTTATTTGGGTAATGGCTACATCCCAGAATGTAGTTATCAGGCTACATTGTATCATTCCTGGTTAAATATGTTAACATTATTCTTTTATAAATTAGGTCTGGAATAAAAACAGTGTTCTAAGTGTGGTCAAGCCAAGTTAATGGAATGTTAGTAAACCACATGTTAATGTCAGCTAATCATACACAGCTGCTTCTGCCTAATTTGATGATTTGAAATACATTTAAAGTGTATTTTCATGTTTTCATGTTTTCTATGTGAAACTCAGTGGTGCTGATGTCCAAGGGAGGGCTGGTTACATTGGGAGAAAGAATAAATTGGTGGAAGAATACATTTTGGGCCCCTATAGAGTAAGGAAGGTCAAAAGGTAGATCCACAATTGCCACTCAACTTGCTGAATTCCAAGGCCAGGTCGCTGTTGTGACTGTTGAAATAAACAACTGTAATAACCCTGGTAGTTCTGCCTGTGGCTAGCTACATGTTACAATTACTAAACAATTGCCATATTTAAGGTCAAACAAGCACATCATACTCTACTCCCTTTCTTAATTTTAGTCACCAGAACAACTACAGCTTAATGTGTTCTGGTGTGTATAGTATACCATTGCAGGCATTTTAGTGAAAGCACTGTTTATATTGCTGACTAGTAACATCTCTAGCGGCAGTCACTAAAACAGCCACTAGATGTGCTTCCTGGGTCAGTGCTGCACAATGTGAATGCTCCCCATAGGGATGCATTGATTTAATGCATCTCTATGATAAGATGCTGGTGGCACAGTATGGCGTTTTGCCATGCATGCTAAATAGCCTTACAGTGCTTTCCTATGTGAAAGCATTAGATAGGCTGAGATCATAAAGTTTGATTATCTCAGCCAAGAAAGTGTAGTCAGGCTGAGTCAGGTGGGAGCAGCCACAGCTTGGGAGAAAAGGTGAGTAAAATCAACTTTTCAAAGAAAGGCAAGGGGGGCTGAGTTCCTAAACAGTGATTTTTTTTACTATCGTGTTAGGAATATATGTTTTTGTTTCTGACACTATAGTGTTCCTTTAACTATCTCTTCATCAGTGACTACTGCTCTAGATTTAGAATAATCAAATTGGCTGAATTCGTATAAATGGTGTTGAATATATTGAAAAAAAATATGATATAACTTGTTTGATTTGACTATTGCAAGTCTAATTTAATAGATGTATAAAACGACTTGTTTTTCCTAAACAACGCCAAATAACTAAAGAAATCTGTCTGCCAGAGGTATAAAAATGGAAAGACAAAATAGCGGATTTTCAACACTTAAAGCTAGCTGTAATATAATATGAATTAATGTCTTTGCATAGAGGAAAAATTATGGATCACATTTTTTCCTTTCTTCTTTACAAGATTCTCTCTTTTCAGGGCATAGGAACAATTTATTGTAAGTGGGGGCCGGGGCACATTTACTAAACAGTGTATTAGGACAAATAAACATGAGTTATTTTTCCCGTTTGGTTATTTTTTATTTTTTAATTCTTTATTTATGGTTCATTTTGTGCAGTTCGGTGGGTGGGGTGTGGGTTACAGAAGAGACATTGGGGGGGGGGGGGGGGGGATAATACACAGTTGTACAGTTTCTTCTCTTTTTACAGTCACACAATCACCCGTTACATATGCGGAGATAGTAGTGTCTTAAGTTGTACATATTTTTCAAGGAAAGAAAAAAAAACTCATAATGGTCTGTGCAGTCTCTCTCTGTTATGTTGCTCTGACATGTAGGGGGGGGGGGTGGGGAAGCAAGCCTTTTCTCCGCGTTCAGTATACCTGTGGAGGTTCTGGTGTTTTGTTGTTGTTGTTGTAGAGTTTCGTATGTTTCGGGTGTGTGTGCCTCAGATGGTTGAGTTCTGATGCCTGTTGGTCCTGTGCAGGGACAGGGAGGTGGTGCAGTGGGTAGGGGGTGGATCGAGAGATAGGGCTCCAGGGGTGGGGGGGTCCGTGGATGGGTAGTTGGGGTGCTCCGCTGCACGGCGCCCCAGCCCTTCTAGCCATGGGTCCCAGACCTTGTGGAAGTGTTTGGGCGTATCATGGAGTAGGGATGTGAGCTTATCCATTTGTATGGTATCCTGTATTTTTTTGGTGATGCTCGTTTGTGATGGTATGCAGGTGGTTGATCACAGTTCCGCTACCGCTCTTCTTGTTGCTAGGGCGATGCGTGCACCGAGTTTGTTTTCTGCTCTGGTTAGGTTCTCTAGAGGTTTTGAGAGTAGTAGGGCCCATGGGTCCAATGGGTATGGCTTATGTAGAATTTTTGTCAGTAGCGCAGTGACGCTGATCCATAGGGGTTTAATTTTGGGACAAGTCCACCAGCAGTGGAGGAATGTCCCTTGTTCTCCACAGGGTTTCCAGCATGTGCTGGACCTGGAGGCCCCGGGCAGTGGTGTATATTGGATCTTTGCTGCCCTAGAAATGACGGAACTCGGGCACCCCTTAATTTAAACTTGCCCCACCCCTTCCTGTCAAGGTCACACCTCTTCCTGTTAAAGACTAACACACACTTTGACTGACACACACACACTGACACACCGACTCAGACACAGGTACACACTCTGAGATACACTGACACACACACTCACTGATTTGATACAATCTGACAGACAAACATAAGCACTCACTCACAGACACTGACCAACAGACACACTGACTGACAGACACACACACACACTGACACACACTCACTCACTCACTCACAGACACATACCTACATTCACTAACAGACACATGCACACTCACAGACACACGCTTATTCACAGACACACACACTGACTGACAGACTCAGACACACACCCACATTCACTGACAGCAACACACACATTAATTTATAGACACATGCTCACTCATACACACACTGACAGACACACACACACACACACACATTCACAGACAGACACACATTTTTCCACACAAATTTAAAGATGATTGTTATTTGTTAAATGTTTATTTAAATCCACTCGGCCTCACTACATTTGAGAGAGCTGGGTGGATTTTGTACCTGGGGTCCAGTGGGGCTACTGGACTGGCTGCTGGCAGGGGCGCAAAGCAGGAACTGAGGTAGCTGAGCTCTTCTTGCTCAGCTCCCTCACGCGCCACTGAGTAATGCCAGGAGCTGGAGTGACGTCCTATTCCGTCTCCCGACATTACTGCCGGGCACACGAGGGAGCAGAGCAAGAAGAGCTCACAGATTAGCGCTCCCTCGCCACCCACCAACCTGAGACAGAACGGTCCGCCCACCCCGAGGGGCTAAAGGTTGCAATTTGGCCAGCTCATGGGCCCCCTTAAAACAAGGCTAACAAGGAATTTGCCTGGGCATTTAGGGGCGGCGATTTTTGATGCCTCCTGGAAAGTGCCGCCCATGGCAAATGCCTTGACAGCCTTGCATTAAATACAGCCTTGGTCCCGGGGAAGGATTATGATTTTGTCTTGTTAATCATACCCCTGAATGGTGAATACACATTCTGTAAGGTATAAATGTGGTGACTGTTACCTAATAAAACCTTTCATCAAGACTCGACTAGGCTGCTATTTTCACTCTGGGCATCTGTACAAAGGAGGGAGGCTATTGGAGCTTTACTACAGTGGAGTTACACCTCCAGCAGCAGTGGGGTTAAACTCCAAGCACCATGACCACTTCAAATCATTGACGGGGTTGTGGTGTTTGAAGTAACTCCATTTATCTAGGATCTCAAAATTTTGACACCAGATGTTGATGAACTACAACTCCCAAAATTCTTTGAGAATTTGCAACAGATGTCCAGAGAATTGTAGTTCAGCAACCTAAGAGGTGCAAATTTTGAAATCTCGGTAATATGAATATCTTACCACGGCTTAAAACATCAATCAAATGCTAGATAAGAAACCTTTATCAAAATAAATTCTATCTTCCTTATGTCAGTATAACTAAACCCGCTAACTGGCACAAAAACATTTTTTTAGGCCCTAAACCCATGTAGACATACATGATGTCGCAGTACTTACCTTATGGCGGCTGGAGGCCTTAGGTCCTCTACACGAGGAGCTGAGGCTCGTTTGCGTCTCCTGAGAGGGCCGTGTGCGCTGACAGCACTGTGAGCTCGGCTTATGTCACGAGTGCACTCTTAAGGAGGCAGTGGGAGCCACAAGTTACTGCCCTCACACACGCACACTCTGGGGGTGTACTCATGACGTGGGCCAATCAAATGTATAGTAAGGTTATTTAATCTTCCCTTGCCTTGTCCACTTTGCCCTGTCATGGTTTCTGTTTCAGTACCCCTTAGTGCGTTCCTTAATCTTCTGTGTTTATTCTGGTATTAACCTCATGCCTCTGAGTTTATCTTTAACCCTTTCCAGTCTTGTTTGCCTGCCTGCCTGACTGATTACCCTGTACCTGACTCTGGCTAGTTCTTGTTTTTCGCTGTCTCTGTTACCCTGACGTCGTCTCTGACTACACTTTATCTCTGTCTGACGTTTAGTCCGGCCACTCTAAGGCCCAGTAATACGTTATATCCTTATCTGGTCCTTTGCTATCCTAGACTCTGCGTGTTGGGGTATTACAGTGACACATGATCGCACAACTACTTTAACCTCTTCAGTACTGAGGGAGTGAGAGGAGGAGTACAAAGATATCAAATAAATACAAATAACATGGTTTGGGGTCTCTGGGATCCCCATATAATAAATAGGGAGCACCATGACAGACAAATTGAACAAGATCCTCAGGATACCACTAGTAAATGGGGAACATTTGTCACAATGCTCCTCTTCAAAAAAAAATGTCAGGGTTATTCACTAAATTGAGAATGTTAAGTGAATTTTAAATGTAAGGCTAAAATAGCCACTTAGATTATTTTAGCCTTATTATTTTAGATTATTACTTTAATGAATAACCCTGTTAGTAAATGGAAATATCTAGGACCGTCATAAACTATTTTCCTTTTTTTTTTCATTTTTAATTGGGGACAATATTTTTTTTTTTTTATAATTCTTTATTTTGGTTGTGCATAAGATAACTTACATGCTTGCATGGCCACGACAGCTCAAACATCTTAGTAGAAAACATCATATTACATTGACATGTCGTTTAGAGTAAACGCACATTTTATGAATATAAGATCAGACTAATCAGTCGTGTCTAACTACTTAGAAGAGAGAAGGTCTCAATACAAGCTAGTACCGTGTAGTTAACTAGATATGCTTATAATAGCTTGATAGCCTGTGTAAATAGTCAGACATGGAGATGCGACAGTGTTACATTAGGTAAACATGCTAATAAAACCCCACGTAATGTGAGAGGGTATTATACATTGCTAAATTTGTAGTGTTCAACGCACAAAACCAGTTCGGATAGAAATCTGTACTATAACAAAGGCTAGGAAACCAATAGGGTTATTCTCTAAACTGAATTGTGGCAAAGCAAGAGAGAAACTGCAGGTTTTAAGTAAGGCCCCCCGTCACTTAAGTATTGCAACGAGAAGCTAGAGGAGTTGGCTTAAAATAGGAGCAGAAACTTAACAAAACATAAAGTCACACAAGGCAGCGTGTATGCATCTGGGCTGGGGTGTGCAGGTGCGTGAGTCTCAGGTCCCTTACAGTCTATGTCCCTTTGGGGTAGATCATGGTTCCGTTGTGGTAAAGAGGTCTGTGGGCTATGTATCCCATATGAAAGCTTGAGTATCTCGCTGCTTCAATGAGGTAGCCTGCTGAGTGTCTGTTTCATACTTCCCTTCGGTTGGTTCGTTTCTGGGCTGTGTGAGGTCCATCCTGATGAGGGATTGCTCCCGAACACCGCTGGCCGGTCTGATGCGAGTGATCCCGACACTGGCTGAGCATTTTTGCGCCTCGTCTCTCTGGCCTGTCTGCAGTGTGAGCACTTGAGGGGTGAGGGCAGCCAGGAGTGAAGGGTCCGCGATTGGTCTGCTTGCCAGCGTCTCCGAGGGGGACTGGTATGTGTGCCTCAGCCTCCCCTGCTATAGCTTTGGTAAGCTTGTGCCTCGTGAGCAGGGCCGGTGCAAGGATATTTGGGTACATAGGCAAAGATGCATTTTTCCGCCCCCCCTCCTCTAAAATTAACATCTTCACCTATGTGCCTCCTAAACAGCCCCTCCCTCTTCCCTGTCCCTTAGTGTTCATCTCCCCTCCCCCCTCTTTTCCCTGTCCCTTGGTGTTTCTCTCCCCTCCCCTCTCTGTCCCTTGATGCACCCCCCACCCTCTTAGCGGTCACACTCCCCTTCCTGGTGTGCCTCCTACCTGTCTTGTAGCGTTGCGGAGCAGATCCTCTACAGGAGCTTCAGTTTTCTGTACCTGGCTGGACTGACAGGAAGTGCTCTCTCAGTGAGCACTTCCTGTCAGTCTGGCCGGGTACAGGAAACAGAAGCTCCAGTACTGCGCTCCGCTCCGCCACGCTACACTCTGTGGTGTATACACACTAACAGCCACACACACTCAATGACAAACACACAGACTTCACTGACAGACACAGACTCACTGATCTGACACACACTCATTCATTGACAGACACACACTCAATCACAAACATACTCTCACTGATTTGACAGACACTCACAAACACACACTGATAGACACACTCACACTGACAAAACACACTCGTACACTGACAGACACACACATTCATACAATCATTCACAGACACACACACACTCACTCACAAATGCATAAACACACACACACTCACAGACAAACACATACACAGACACATACACACACTCACACTCACAGACAAACACATACACAGACACACACACTCACAGACACACACAATCACAGACAAACACATACACAGACACACACTCACAGACAAACACATACACATTCACATACACACACTCACACTCATAGACAAACACATACACAGACACACACACTCACAGGCAAACACATACACACACAGACACACACACACACAGGCAAACACATACACACACAGACACACACACACACTAACAGACAAACACATACACACACAGACAAACACATACACATACACAGACACTCACAAAACACATACACAGACACTCACAAAACACATACACAGACACACACTCACAGACAAACACTCACACACTTTCAGACACACACAAATTATTACTAATATCCACCCAGCCTCCCTACCTGGAGAGCTGGCGTGGATTTGTCCTTGGGGTCCAGTGGGGCTTCAGTGCGGCGGGCGGCAGCGTTCTAATGAGAGGCGGCGAGGGAGCTCTAACCTGTCTGCTCTGCTCCCTCGCGGGCTGTCTGCTGATGCTGGGAGCCGGAATATGACGTCATATTCCGGCTCCCGCAGAATCAGCAAACAGCGCGCGAGGGAGCAGAGCAGACAGGTTAGAGCTCCCTCGCCGCCTCTCATTAGAACGCTGCCGCTCGCCGGGGGTCCAGAAGATGACCTGGCAGGAGGGAGCGCTTCCCTCCTGCCGGTCACTGAAATCTGGCGCCCCCAGAGCCGGTGCGCCCTAAGGCGGCCGCCTGTGCCGCCTTATGGACGCGCCGGCCCTGCTCGTGAGGCGGGAAGATCAATGTCCTCTCTGGAGTAGGCTGTTGGGTGCGCGGCTTCCACCATTTTGTGGGAGACCCCAGGTCTATGTTGCAGAAGATGGTGCTGGGGGGATTCAGAGTTGCGGTAGCGGTGGGGGCTGCAGGGTTAGGACCGGGATCACCCCCCCCGGCCCAGAGGGGGGGGGGGGGGAACAGGGCCGGGTCTGCTCAGGATTGAGCCTATGATTGGGGTCTGTGGCGCAGGATAGTGGGGCAGCGGCCGTCCGCCCCACTCACCGCCGGAGAAGGCCTCAGTTTGGGCGACTAGAGTCTCTCCCCCAGGGGACTGTAGCTCGATGAGCCAGCCTCTCCCTGGGTCCAGCAGTCCCCTTTCTTTGGGTCTTCTTTAAGGTGGAAATCATGTTTTAAGAGTTGAATCATAGAATTATTGCAGGAGCTGCTCCTGCTTGCGACCGTCCAGCTCGGCGGTCCGGCCCCGCCCGGGACAATATTTATTTATTTTTTTAATTCTTTATTTGTAGTGTGCAGGTAAATACAGACATATCTATAGTTTGCCACGACATCAGAAGTAAGCATTTGATAAACATACATAGATGACGGTTTCATGGCCCTTAAAAAGAGAAAGAGCTACTGCATGTTTTATAAGAAGAATAAACGATGTAAACTATGTATTTACATTTTCAAACTATGCACACGCTGATGCTGGGCGCGTAAAAACACTGTATCTGATGCATGCTTTATGTACTCACAATGTGCACTACCTAATACCCTCTGCCACTTCTTAGTTCCCTCCATGTATACAGTCTCTCAGACCATTTTATCAGTACTATTTATAGGCTTTGCTATTTATCCTCTGTGTCTTTTCATCTCATATTAATTGTATCTATATGTCATCCTTGCTGAATATTAAGCAATTATTTATAATAGATAGATATTGCAACTCCACCATTTTAACTCAATGTTTGCAAGTCAGTTGTCATTTTTATGCTGAGCAGCACTCACTGTTAGTAAATTGGTCTAAAGTCTCTCCGGAGTTACCACTGACTGATTTATTCACACATGAAATGATGGCTTGATCTTGAATAATGCTTACCAAGCTCAGTATGATTGCCAAAAGAAAAACAGCTTGCGTTGTTTGGAATAAACGCCCGTACAGTGGTGATAATCCATACAGTCTCATCCTTCTATGTATGCTGTCACAGGAGCATATACTGCATTTCATTGACTTTTCTGTTTACCTCTAAAATGAGGACACTGTTCCTGGGCCAATTTCATAGCCTAAATCTCTATCAGTGCTTGTGTTGTCATAGGTACACTTTACTAACATTACAGGCCACTGAACTGCAACAACTTTTTTCTGTCCCCTACTCCTACACCCCTCCTATGTGCACTTAACCCAGTGAGTGCTACTCTAGGCCTAACAGGAAGTCAAAATATTGGTTAGCTGAAGATATTTAGGCCTCAATGGCCATTGTTCAATAACAGACTGTGATTACAGTCATTGCGACCATCAATCTAATATGGTTTGGATGGAGCACTTATGATAATAGGTATAATTGTAATGCCAAAGAGGTACAATATTTGAGGCACAGATAGCCTTGCTCTAAAATATTGCATTGGTGCCTTTAATGATAGCACCATTCCATTCTCCCTGCTAGGAAGAGGGAAATATATATTGGGTGAATTGAAACAATATAGGGCAGCATCATCACCCTGCGTCAAAACACACAAAGGGGTATGACTGGGAAGGGAGAGAGTAACTTTCCCATAAATATGACCGTTTAAATCTTAAAATAAAACTGTGTGAGTAGCATGCCGAATAGTCTTTTCCAGAGTCCCCAGGATGGAGAATGAAGAACGTGCTGCATTCTCCTGCAGAACAGAAGAGGAGCAGATCCCTAGATTTTATCACAAGACACGGAGGCTCATATTGCATTACCCTTTCTTTACTGTCCACCAATAGCAGCAAAGGATATAAACAAAGTGAAAAAACAATGAACATACAGTAACATAGGCCCCTCCCCTCTCAGGTCCCAGTATAATAGGCAGCGCTTCCCTTCCATTTCCCTCTTTCTTTGCTGCTCCAAAGATAAGTAACAGCTCACATTTTGTCTCTCAGATTATTTTATTATCCTGTGATTTATTTCTCTTGATTTTACTATTTGCCTTTTATTATTCCATTGTTTATTCTCTGTTGATATGTTCAATATTATTCAATGTTTTTCTTTCCAAAAGATTTTCCGTTTTTATTTATGTTGCTTATTTCTACATATGTATATATTTATTGCCTCCCAGGGTTCCAGACCTCCTCTGTGAGCTAATTGCCTTTTTTCTCTGTTTGCTTTACCTCCTTTCAGTCTCTTTCCCTCCCCTGTCTTCCCCTGTACTTGGACGCCATTTGCTCCTCGTTTCTTCTCCATTCTATTCGGCTGTTTTGGTACATGAATCTCGCTGTTCGGCTAAATTCATTTTCTAACACATACCGTTCGTTAGTTTTACCGGTTTATAGCATCATTCGTCTATATACCGCGTTCGACTAATTTGTTCGTGCGTTTTGCTCATTCGTATGTTTTCCCCATTCACCTATTCTATTCACACGAATTCATCTATTTTACCACACGTTCGCCTGTTTTCTGTCGAATTTCAGTTTTCTTTTGCCGCGAATCTCGCGAGATTCTCGGCGGCCATTTTCTGACTTCCTGTCTCTCTGCCTACCTCGTTGTGTGTGTGTCACTGGTCTGGACCCTGGTGAGATCTCTCCTTTTGTTCAGTGCTCTCATAGTTTGGGTGACTAACCCTTACTACCTTTTTAGTTTTAGGTAATAGGGATAGTGTGCATCTTGCATTATGCCCAAACCCAGGATGCCTTCCAGCTCCCCACCCTCTGAGGAGATAGATACTCCACTATTCATGGGAGAGGCCCCTGTCACTACAGACACACCACCCACTCTGATAGACAGGCCCATCCACCCTGCGGGGGACCAATTCTCGGCGCTACAGCGTTCTGTGACAGATGCCATTATGGCAGCCATGGGGTCCATGTCCTCTACCCTCTCCCATTCTATCTCCCAGGCCCTTCTACCACGTCCTTTGGATGCGCAAGTGTCAGGTTCCACTACGCCTCTTTCGCGTCCTGCTGTGGACCTGCCTGGGGACGCACCTAAGAAAGCGACCCATGAAACCAAACATCCAGCTGCCTCCAGAACTACTAAGACTGGCGTACCCTTGGTCGCCCCAGAAAGCATGCTCCACACACGCAAAAGAGCCTTTCCGCGCCAGGCAGAACGGGCGCAGCTATGGAAATGTGCCGGAGCACAACCAGAGAGTGACTCCGACTCAGAAATCGGGTCTGGTGAGGAGGCTATGACTGAATCAGATGATGACTCTGATGTTGATTCCGCTGAGAGGGACCTTGCCCTCCTTCCCTCTGCTCAGGCGGAGACGTCTGGAGGCGACACGGGGGTGCCTCACCCCGCTACCGCAGGGTCCGCCCTCTTGGATCCGTTGGGCGAACCTCTCTTCGACCCGGATGAGCTACACCATCCGAGGTCAGTGGAGTAGCTCCCGGCGGACCATGTATCCAAGTACCTCGAAAATTGGGTACGACGCCCGCTCTCTAAAGCGGCACGTAATAAATTGAGGGACAAATGCCCAAGGCCTATGGTGCCCAATAAGGTCTGTGATACCCCTGAGGTCGACCCTAAAATGACCCAGTTCCTAGCGAAATTAGGCTGGGACCCTCGTAAAGGCCTAGACTCTGCCCTAAAAGCATGTCAGGATTAGCACCTGGACATATTTGGCCCACTAGCCAAACATTTTGAACTGGCGGAGGATGCCAGAGCCAGAAACCATATGGTTGACCCCGAAGACCACCGTGGTTGGGTCCAATACCTCCCTCTCCATTAAACGGCGTAAAGCCATTTTATTAAAAATAGAGCCTAAATTGGCCAACCTTGCCCTCACAGAGTCTGGGAAGGACGCCCAAGGTTTACTTTTTGGCGACTCCTTCATTAAGGACCTGGGACGCTTTGTGGGAGCATTTACATCCCTGGACAAGGCACAGGCCTCTATGAGACGCGTATTCCAGGGTCGGGTCTCCACCAGGGCCGGCAGATCCAGGAGCCGTCTGTCCGGCCGGTCTTATTTTCAATCCCGTGGCTCGGGACGAGGCTCCTTTCAGAACCGCTCCAATTTCCAGGAGACAAGTACCCTCTCCCCATTCTTCCCATCACGCGGACGCCCGTGGCGATCCAGATGATTCAGGGGTAACACCGGATCCAGACGACCTTATGGTGAGTTTACCCATAACACATGTTTCTTCTCATGTTTGTGTAGGGGGCAGGCTCCAACATTTTTTCCCGGCCTGGGCACAGATAACCTCTGACCCTTGGGTACTAAACACTATTTGCGGCTTTCACATAGACCTAGTGGGGAACCCTGTAAATATCCCTCCTCGACCGATCCGCTTCTCCCTCCGAGATCACAGGTCGATTGACGACGAGCTATCCGCGCTCCTCGCCAAGAGAGCGATAGAACGGGCGCCCCCAAACTCCACAGGAGTCAAAAGCAATATTTCCCTAGTGGAAAAGAAAGGCGGCCAAATGCGCCCAGTCATAAACCTGCGCCCGCTCAATGCTATGGTGAGATACCGCCATTTCAAGATGGAGGGTATCCATCTGTTGCGAGACCTACTCCTTCCAGGGGACTGGTTGGTAAAGCTGGATCTCAAGGATTCGTATCTCACTGTGCCTATAGCCGATGCATCCCGAGATCTTCTGCATTTCCATTGGCGGACAGGGATTTGGAGGTGCACCTGCCTTCCGTTTGGCCTCTCATCAGCACCATGGTGCTTCACAAAACTGCTGCGCCCACCTATGGCCTGGCTACGCAGTCGAGGCATTCGTCTAATTATATACTTAGACGACTTCCTGCTCATGGCTCAGGATCACTCCATACTTGTGGTGCACCTGCGGCTGGCTATGAACCTACTCTCCCGTCTGGGCTTCATCATCAACCAGGAAAAGTCGTGCCTGACTCCCACCACTCGTATGATATTCCTCGGATTCCTAATGGATACGGAAGCGGCCACTCTGAGCCTTCCGAAGTCCAAGACTCGCTCGATACGCAAGGAGCTCCGCAGAGCTCTCATACGGCCGCACCTATCATTGAGGCACCTGGCGCGCCTTATCGGCCTCCTCGCATCCTCTATTCAGGCTGTGTTCCCGGGCCCGCTCCATTACCGTGCACTGCAACAACTGAAAATAGCTCACCTGAGAGCTGGCGCATCCTAGTGGTGCTAGACAGCGAGACGAAGGACGAGCTTCGTTGGTGGATCCTCAACCTATCCGCTTGGAATGGCAGGGCAATCTTCGATTCCATGCCGGAGTTCACCATCGACTCAGATGCGAGCCTCCATGGCTGGGGGGCTCATTGCGAGGGTGTGGCGACAGGGGGTCGCTGGTCGGAATCCGAATCCCGACTCCACATCAACGCATTGGAACTCTTGGCGGGCTCCTTCGCGTTCCGCAGCTTCGCGAGGGACTGGGCTCATACGTGCATCCGCCTCCGTATGGACAATGTCTCCGCGGTGAGGTATGTCAACCACTTGGGCGGTACTCAGTCTGCGGTTCTGGCCCGGCTGGCGAAAGACTTTTGGGGCTTTTGCTTAGACCGGAACCTGGTAGTCCGAGTGGAATACCTTCCAGGTCTGCACAACGTCCAGGCGGACTGGAGCTCACGATATCTATTGGACGCCAGCGACTGGAAATTAGACACGAACGTGTTCTCCAGTTTATCGTCTCTATGAGGCCCTTTTGCTATAGACCTATTCGCGTCCCGGCTCAACACCCAACTCCCACGGTTCTTCAGCTGGCGGCCGGACCCGGCTCCGGAGGCAGTGGACGCCTTCCTGCAGGACTGGAACGGAGGCCTCCTATACGCCTTTCCCCCATTCTCCATTATCCCTCGCACCCTTGTTCACACCTACAGACACGTAGCCGAGCTGGTCCTAGTAACCCCGTTTTGGGAAACACAATCTTGGTTTCCCCAATTTCTCGGGATGATGGTAGATTACCCCAGGCTGTTGCCGTCCTCCCTGGAACTTCTACTGGACCCGTTGGGGTATTGCCACCCCCTCCTGTTGGAAGGTTCCCTCCCGCTTCTGGCGTGGCCGATTTCAGGGGACCTTGGGAGGTCCAGGGAGTTCCGGACACTACTAGACGCCTGCTGGCGGAGGCATGGGCTCCCGGCACTAGACGGGCATATGGGTCAGCTTGGCGAGCTTGGGCTGGCTGGTGCCTGGCTAGGGACATGGATCCCGCTTCGGCCCCTGTAGCTACGGTCCTGCAATTCCTGACTTCCCTCTTTGAAGCAGGTAAGGCCTACAGGACCATCAACCTATATAGGTCAGCCATTTCCTCAGCGCATCAAGGGTTCGATGGCTGCCCAGCGGGCCAGCACCCCCTGGTGTGTCGGCTCCTCAAAGGTGCTCGCCTATCCCGACCGCCCAGGCCACGCTACACCGCGACCTGGGATGTATCGGTGGTATTATCCTTCACACTAATTTTGCTCTCTCCCTACGACAGCTATCAGCCAAGTTGGTCTGTTTGTTTTGTCTCATCTCCTGCAAAAGGGTCTCGGATGTCCGTGCTCTGGACTTTGATGCCAGATCTTATACCCCTGAGGGTGTCACATTTAATATCAGCAGACGCACCAAAACGTCTATTAAAGCTGTATCTTATCCGAGTTTCCCCTCTACACCGGCGCTGTGTCCGTTGGCCTGCCTACGCGAATATGAGGATCGCACCAAACTACACCGGGCTGCATCCTCTCCCCATCTATTTTTATCTATCCGGCCTCCGTTTAACCCCGTCACTAGCACTACTTTGTCTCGCTGGGTTAAATGGCTACTCTCTCAAGCAGGTATTTATACTGCGCTTTTTGGCGCACACTCTATCAGGGGGGCCTCGGCATCTTCAATGATGGCTTCAGGGGCACGTCTGGAGGATCTCATGAAGATGGCTGACTGGTCAAGGGAATCGGTTTTCCGGGAATTCTACTTTAGACCGGTTCCTCATACGTTTGAGGCAGTGGTCGATAGGCTTTAAACTTGCAATATGAGCCTCCGTGCCTTGTGATAAAATTGCATGATTTCGCTATCACATGATGAAAAGTCATGATTTTATTAAAGACACGGAGGCGAGTATTGTCCCACCCATTTTGACTACCCATGTTATGTTTTGATTGTTTACCCCCCCCCCCCCCCCCCAGTTTATTTCAAGATCTGGATGACAGGTAGTGTATTGCTTGGTACGGTAAGTGGGGCCTGTGTTGATTGGGATTTGAATATATAACTATTTTAATTTGGGTCTATATGGGTTTGTCACTGCAGATATTGGTGGGGATTGCTCTGTCTGGCCTTGATATCAGTCTCAAGTACTGGTTTAACCCCTGGGCTCCTGTTCTTTATGTCTTCACAGCCTAAACCGATCCTGCAGGGTATTTGGCTTCAACATGTATGCATTGTTCACTACGAATGAAGTTCGGTTGGAAGTTATCCAGTTATACTTCCCTGGTTTTGGATGTGATGATCCTCTTCGTGGCTTGCAGTTTATATGTCCTTGGTTTCTCGTTGGACTATATTACCGTTCATGTTATGGACTTTGTGTATAGTGTCGCACCTTCAGAAAGAGGGAAATGGAAGGGAAGCGCTGCCTATTATACTGGGACCTGAGAAGGGAGGGGCCTATGTTACTGTATGTTCATTGTTTTTTCACTTTGTTTATATCCTTTGCTGCTATTGGTGGACAGTAAAGAAAGGGTTATGCAATATGAGCCTCCGTGTCTTTAATAAAATCATGACTTTTCGTCATGTAATAGCAAAATCATGCAATTTCGAGTCTGCCAAGCGGCAAACAATGAAATCTCAAAACAAGTATAAAAAAAACCAACACTCATAGAAATACATCAAACCATCCTAATTGGTGGCCTCAGAATGGCAGAGTGTGTAATGCAGAGAATTTACACCCCATGTCATAGCCATAAAGCCTTTGTGATAGAATGTATTTTTCCAGCTGATCACATTTCCCTTCAGCTTTGAATTTCTCCCCCTTAGCTGGCTCTAAATAATGTGAGATTCCAATCATATGCGATCATATTCCAATTACATCCTAGTCATTTTATAACAATCTGCACGGTTACTGGTATTGTTCGGTTCTTGACTGTGATTTTAAAGGATCACTTCAGACACAAACCCTTCAGCTTTCTCAATCTGGAGTCTATTTGTGACAATTTAAAAAAAAAAAAAAGTGACAATTTTAATAGAAAAGGCCCTTTTATATATGGGGTAGAAACTATTCCGAAAGTTTTCTTCCGCTTTTGTTAGCTCCACAGACTGTACTACAACTTAGTCGTGATCACGTGTGCGCATATGCATGTGACGTGGCTTCAGCACAGAGGATTGTCAATTTGAAGCCTCTGATTGGATTGCAAGCTGGCTTTTTTTTTTTTTCATATACACCAAAACATGCAGACAAAAATAGGCAATTTGTTATTGTCTGAAGAATAAATTCTTTATGAAAAAGCCCATTAATGTGTCCATCACTCATCTGAACTAGGTAGAATGGAGAAGTCTTTCTTAGTCCAGGGAGGGAAGGTCCTTGAAATAAGTGAACCAGTGGTCATAACAACAAACAGAGTAATAGCTACATTTCTAACTGTACAACCAGTATGGAATTCATTGTAATTTCATAGTAAACAGATATTGGCAAACATATTTCTATACCAAAGCCTCATTCTGAAGTGTGGATAGGTGCTCAATCCTAGCACCAAATATGTATAAAAGATTTCACATGTTGGAAAGGAACCACTAAAAACATGTTTCCTTTCCAAACTCTGCAGCAACAAAATTACCAACTAGGAAGTGCCCAACTTATTTTTCAAAGTTGCGGTCAAAGCAGAAACAGCAGCCACCATATATCATTAGCAGTAAAAAGGTGCACAGATACATAGCTCACTCGGACCTCAAAATACATTTCTAAAGTATATAAAGATTTCCTAAAACATTCTGTACCTTTCTTGATGTAAGACTTGACTACATCATAATGTGCCTTTCACGGCTGCATTAAAAAACACTTCCTCATCAATTGGCCCTAAGTGCTTAAACCATCCAATGTGCCCCCTGAGTGTGCAGCCCCATAGTGCAACTGCACTGAAGGTATTTCCAATGCTGACTCCAAGCACAATAACCAATAGAAAGCGCTTTAGTTTTAAGGAAATAAAGTTTTTTATTTTGTGTACAGAAGAAAGTACAAAAAGAAGTTATACGGGTACACTCGCAGGTTTCCGCAGCTTGAACAATTTGTCACAGTAGATAGCATTGTAATAGAAGCAGCACAGCAAACGAGGGTATCATATTATTTCAATGCTCTTTTAAAATATTACATTAACTCTATTCTCTAGCCGGTAGTCGGGAAGAGGGTACAGGCACCTCTATCTAGGGATGTGTACAGGTGAGACTGGTTTGTGCTGCCGCATTGTCATTGCGAGGGTCACCATGCCCAGTGCAATATGAAGGGGTGCAGCCAATATGCGGAACATCGTCTGAACCCATGTAATCAGTCGGTCCATATAGTGTACGAAGGGCCGGCCTTAGGGGTGTGCGAGCTGTGCGGCCACCGTGGAGCAGGGGGCGCCTTGTGGCCGACACAGCTCACACATGGCCAGATGACAGCTATGCAGGGGGAGCTAATGCAAGTACCCAGGTGGAGGATTTCACTATTCTCCACCAGGGTATATGAAAAAAATAGTGAGGCAGCGGGGGCGGAGCTTACCGAGTGGCGGGGGCGGTGAAGGCGGGGCTAATATGGCAGCAGAGGTGGGGCTAAAACCTACCAGAAACCCCTGGTAATAACTGCAGCACAGCATGGGGGAAGCAGGAAGGAGTCCCTGCTTCCCCAACAACTAGAATACAGGAACTGTACTGCCTCCCCTCCATCCCCCACCCCTGCCAGCCCATAATGGTAAGTGTGTGTGTGTCTGACTGACTGTCTGCATGTGTGTGTGTGACTGTATGTGTGTGTGTGTGTGACTGTCTGCCTGTGTGTGTATGACTGCCTGTGCTTGTGTGTGTGCATGTGTCTGTCTGTCTGGCTGACTGTCTGCATGTGTGTGTGACTGTCTGCCTGTGTTTGTGTGCGTGTGACTGTCTATGTGTGTGTGTGTGTGTGAGACTGTCTGCCTGTGTGTGTGACTTTCTGCCTGTGTGTTACTGTAACCATGTGCGACTGTACTGTGTGTGACTGTAACTGTGCATTTGTGTGTACCTGTGTGTGTGACTGCAACTGTGTGTGACTGTCTGTACCTGTGTGTGGCTGTCCATCTATAACTGAGGTGTAGAGTGCAAATGTAAAATGTCCTTGATCCGACCTCTGATCACTTCCCAGGGGGACAGTGTGTGTAGGGGGGCAGTGTATGTGTGTGTTGGGCAATGTGTGGGGGGGGGCAGTGTATGTGTATGTGGGGGAAGTGTGTGTATGTGTGGGGGCAGTGTATGTGTGTGGGGGGAGTGTGTGTATGTTGGGCAGTGTGTGTATGGGGGGCAATGTGTGTAGGGGCAGTGTATGTCGGTGGGGGGGAGTGTGTGCATGTGTGGTGAGTAGGGTAGGGGGACTTTTTGATATATATATATATATATATATTTGTTTTTTTAATAAAAATAAGTAAATATATGTCCCCCCATCCTTCTTACCTTTACTGAGGGAGGAGGGGGGACATTTCTCGATCCCTGGTGGTCCGTGGGGAAGCCCTGTGGTTCCAGTGGTGAGAGTGAACTCTAGCCTGTAGCTCCAGGGCTAGAGTTCACTCTTGCGAGATCCAGAGCATTGCCGTGGTAACCAGGGCAACACTCCGTGCTCGCAAGAGAAGGACCTGGAGGACCTGCAGGCTGAGCTCCCAGGTCCTCTCTCTCTCTGTCTCCCCTGCCGGCAGCCAGCAATGTGCCTGTGGACCAGGGAGGGAGATCTCTGATCAGTGCCAGCCCTCCATTAGCCGGCAGGGGAGAGCCTCGAGGGGGGGGCAATTGCCCCGTTGCTCACCCCTGCATCCGGCAGTGGTCGCACGGCGCAATTACACAGTAACCGGCAGGAGGGGATTTATTTTGAAGCCCTATGTGCTTTATTTTGAAGCCCAAAAGAGTGCTTTCTTTCACGTTTGAGTGATAGTTTTCAGTTGTAAGGTTTTTTTCCCGCTTTCATATCTGCACACTATGCTGGTGCGGTGCATTATGGAGCTGGTATAGAATGTTTTTCCAGGGCTGCTTTTAATTCCCAGTCCAGCTCTGGATACATATATCCAGGGCCGGACTGGCCCACCGGGATACCGGGAAATGTCCCGGTGGGCCGCGGCATCTGGAGGCTGCGCAAGTATGTGCCACCGGGTGGCCGGTCCGGTGGCCCACTCAGAGGGGGGCCGGCGGCCGCGTTCCAGGCTGGAGCCGCCGGGCCGGATGGCAGCCTCGCCGGTCCGGCGGCACTCCTACTGCTGAGGGCTGAAGGGGGAGGGAGCATATCTCTACCATGCTCCCTCGCGGTTCCCACAATTTACAGCACGGATGCTGCTGGGGATTGTGGGAACCGCGAGGGAGCATGGTAGAGATATGCTCCCTCCCCCTTCAGCCTTCAGCAGTAGGAGTGCTGCCGGACCGGCGAGGCTGCAGTGTGGAACGCTGCCGGCCCCCTGACTCCTCTGCCGGCCCCCTGACTCCTCTGCCGGCCCCCTGACTCCTCTAAGGTGGGTGGGGCGATGGGGGGGGGGTGAATAGAGAGAGAGACAGAGGGAATAGAGAGAGAGACAGAGGGGATGGGGGGTGAATAGAGAGAGAGAGACAGAGGGGGTGGGGGGTGAATAGAGAGAGAAAGAGAGAGAGGGGGTTGGGGGTGAATAGAGAGAGAGAGGGGGTGGGGGGGGTGAATAGAGAGAGAGACAGAGGGGGTGGGGGGTGAATAGAGAGAGAGACAGAGGGGGTGGGGGTGAATAGAGAGAGAGACAGAGGGGGTGGGGGGGTGAATAGAGAGAGAGACAGACTGTATACCTACCTTCCATGCCAACCCGTGGCTGGATAAAAACTTAACACACCTCTATCACATTCGCCAACAGGGAGCGCTAACGGCATTTTCCACTCTGAGAGACACGCATGGACTCCCCCTAACCTCACAATTCTCATACATGCAACTGAGATCATTTCTCCATAGGTCAGCGAGCACGAGTGAGAAATCGCAAACCGATATGAGACAACCCACAATATGGGAACAAATATGTATAAATGGGTCATTACCACTTTCATGTAAACCGACCTCCATGTGTTACCGACTCATAGCATACTGTATGCCATTCCCTGCTACCAACATAGCTCAACAATGGAATATAGATTTGGGAGAGCCTATCCCTCCCTCACAATGGAATACCTTATTCCGAGATATCAATCAGCTTCTCACATCCACTTCCCTAGTGGAACAACAACGTAAGATCGTGTATAGATGGTACATGGTACCCACGCATCTCCACAAATTTTACCCAAGCAGCTCCCCTACCTGCTGGAGATGCGGGATATTAAGAGGAGATGTCCTCCATATTTGGTGGCACTGCCCAGCCCTTAAACCGTTCTGGGCGGAGGTCCATTCATTCCTACAAAGCTTAACTGGCATCTCCTTGCAGTTTTCGCCCCAAATATATATAACACTACTCCTTCCAAGTGGAACTCCTAGAGCTAAAAAGAAACTCATGTATCATGTACTCATCTCAGCTCACAAGGAGATTGCGAGAACATGGAAATCTAAGATATGCCCACCCTTCTCCAAACTAATAGCTGCCCTGATAGAACAAAGAGCATATGAGGGTGCATACACAAAACTGTGGCCCCCATCCCATTCCTCTGCTAAGGCGTGAGAGATTTGGGACACATGGAGATCGGGGCAATTGGGTTAATCCCGATGGAGTAGAATCATAGTTCTGAAGCCTATGAGTGAGCCGAGCCAATCTCGGACTATAGAGTAAACGAATATGCATAGTCTATTCATAACCACTTTGTAATGATTATCTGTTCGGTGCTGTATAAACAAGTTGGGCGAAATATATATACAAAACGGCATTCTGCTACCCCCCCCCTCTCTTTTTCTGTACCCCCCCTCCCATCCCCATTTTATGCTGTTGTTTATGACAAGAAAATGCCAATAAAAATTGTCAAATTTAAAAAATAAAAAATAAACAAGATAACGTCATTTTTTACAGCTGTCCAACAGCATACATTCACCATTTCAGTCCCATTACCAAGCTTTCCTTAATATGTCATGGTAGTTGGACTGAAACATTGGTTATATGCAAAGGCACGTCTGCTTAAAATAAATCTGCACTCTTTTTTTTTATGCCTATATGTGCTTTTTTTTGGTCCGCAAGTTGACATAGCTAGCAGCCAGTTCACAATTTTACCTAGTTTGTGAACATATCCCAGGCAACCGTAACACAGCTGCTGATGCTCTTTCCCGCTCTCGTTTTCAGGTATTCTTCCAGGTGCACCCTTCGGCCAACAACCTAACGTCCAGAATACCATCACTCCACGAATTAATCATGGAATGACTGATATGTTACGTCACGCCCAAATCACTCACGCACCACGCACTCTCAGCCAACACCACGACCACTTATGCCAGGGCACTGACCATTTTCCACAAATTTGCAGCAGAATTCCAAGTACAGGGTAATTTCTCTATAGAGACCATGGTGGCTTTTGCCTCTTTTTGCCCCTTACATTTAAAATTATCACACAACACCATCAAACTATATCTCACAGGGGTACAACATCACGTTCTCACCACTTTTCCCAATCACCCTCCTTTTCTATCCTCTTACCCTATAAAGAATATCCTTAAAGGTATCAATAAAACAGTCGGCCCCCCTGCAACCAGTAGACTGCCCATAGACGGAGCTATATTCCGGAAACTCAGCGACCTATAAGACGCCAACCCTTTTGATTCTTAGACTAATTGTGATATTAAAGTCGCTATATTCATTGCCTTTTACGGCTTCCGTAGACCTAGAGAGTTCACTGTCATACGCCAGTCAGATGCCGACATAAGTTTAAAGAATTCTCACCTGATTAAAGACAACGACCATTATATCCTTTTGTTGTAAACCTCCAAAACCAATCACACCAATCAACCTACTACAACCAATATATATATATATATATATATATATATATATATATATATATATATATATATTTATAAAGGATAATCAGCACTCCCAGGTTTTGCAGAAAAACAAACTTCTTCTTTATTCCAAATGTCAACGTTTCAGTTCCTCTAGGGAACTTTCATCAGGACAGCAAGCAACCTTGTATCTGGTAATTATATATATTACCAGACATTATATATATATATATAATTAACAGACAATTATCTGGTAATTATATATATATATATATATATATATTAAAGCGCTGTGGAATTAGCTGCCACTATATAAATACCAACAATAATAAATGCTAACGATGTATTGAGCCTTTTATATGGTGTGGCTCTAAACGTAAGCGTATCTGTGCCCTTCAATACATTCAGAGCCATACCCTGTAAAAGGCTCAATACATTTTGAGCATATATTAACTCTACATTCACATACTATATATCAGTGATTACTTTATTGCACTATTGTGTTTTTCTCTCTCTTTTATATATACAGGGAAACACATTTCCCCAAGTTTTATACACTGCTCAAAAAAATAAAGGGAACACAAATATAACACATCCTAGATCTGAATGAATTAATATTCTTCTGAAATACTTTGTTTTTAACATAGTTGAATGTGCTGACAACAAAGTCATACAAAAATAAAAAAATGGAAATCAAATTTCCCATGGAGGTCTGGATTTGGTGTCACACTCAAAATTAAAGTGGAAAACACACTACAGGCTGATCCAACTTTGATGTAATGTCCTTAAAACAAGTTAAAATGAGGCTCAGTAGTGTGTGTGGCCTCCACGTGCCTGTATGACCTCCCTACAATGCCTGTGCATGCTCCTGATGAGGTGGCGCATGGTCTCCTGAAGGATCTCCTCCCAGACCTGGACTACTGCATCTGCCAACTCCTGGACAGTCTGTGGTGCAACGTGACTTTGGTGGATAGAGCGAGACATGATGTACCAGATGTGCTCAATTGGGTTCAGGTCTGGGGAACGGACGGGCCAGTCCATAGCATCAATGCTTTCGTCTTGCAGGAACTGCTGACACACTCCAGCCATGTAAGGGGTGTCTCATCTCGGTACCTAATGGCAATCAGGCTACCTCTGGCGAGCACATGGAGGACTGTGCGGCCCCCCAAAGAAATGCCACCCCACACCATTACTGACTCACTGCCAAACCGGTAATGCTGGAGGATGTTGCAGGCAGCAGAACGTTCTCCACGGCGTCTCCAGACTCTTTCACATCTGTCACATGTGCTCAGTGTGAACCTGCTTTCATCTGTGAAGAGCACAGGGCGCCAGCGGCAAATTTGCCAAACTTGGTGTTCTCTGGCAAATGCCAAACGTCCTGCACGGTGTTGGGCTGTAAGCACAACCCCCACCTGTGTACGTCGGGCCCTCATGGAGTCTGTTTCTGACCGTTTGAGCAAACACATGCACATTTGTGGCCTGCTGGAGGTCATTTTGCAGGGCTCTGGCAGTGCTCCTCCTGTTCCTCCTTGCACAAAGGCGGAGGTAGCGGTCCTGCTGCTGGGTTGTTGCCCTCCTCCACGTCTCCTGATGTACTGGCCTGTCTCCTGGTAGCGCCTCCATGCTCTGGACGCTACGCTGACACACACAGCAAACCTTCTTGCCAAAGCTCGCATTGATGTGCCATCTTAGATGAGCTGCACTACCTGAGCCACTTGTGTGGGTTGTAGACTCTGTCTCATGCTACCACTAGAGTGAAAGCACTGCCAGCATTCAATAGTGACCAAAACATCAGTCAGGAAGCATAGGAACTGAGAAGTGGTCTGTGGTCACCACCTGCAGAACCACTCCTTTATTGGGGGTGTCTTGCTAATTGCCTATAATTTCCACCTGTTGTCTATCCCATTTGCACAACAGCATGTGAAATTGATTGTCACTCAGTGGACAGTTGGATTTCACAGACATGTAATTGACTTGGAGTTACATTGTGTTGTTTAAGTGTTCCCTTTATTTTTTTTGAGCAGTGAATATAGGGGTAAGTTAATATATTGTTTTAAATATGTTTATTAATGTCGCAAAAAAAGCGTAGGCAGACATTTTACGAATCTGAAAATAACATATGGTTGCCTGCGCAGAGGCATATAAATCAGAATAAACAAGCAATAGAATAATTTAGATGTACATTGACTGTGCAACATATGGTATATCAAAGGCATTTGACAGGTATATTAACGCATTTTACAGGCTTATTGGTCATCTGGGCAATACCCATGTCTAACTACGCGTGTGATGGCGCTGTCAGCGTGGGTAGCCATATATGTAATTTAATAAACATGCAAATAATTAAATTAAGTGTATATAAACTTCATAAAAGTTATGTTTGTTTCAGATAAAACCTAAAAATCTTCTAATCTGCGGGTAGTTAACCCCCCAAAAAACAAAAAAACAATATTATGTCAGTACTGCGCCTGATAACATTGCGCCTGGCTTAAAAGCTCTTTTTATATCTAGTAGCATGTTGGCATGAGCGCGGCGTAAACACTTGTCCTAGACCAGTTGTTACCTGTGCATAGGCACGTCTATCATATCTAAGTATGTGTTTCGTAGACTTCCCTACTAGGGCATAGTGTATGCTTTATAGTTCTCCTCGCTAGTACTATACAACAGAGTATGCTGAACCATTATTTAAATATGCAGTTGTTCTCGTTCTTTGGCCTCTAAGGGCAATGCTGCTTGTCAGGCTTAATATGCTGTAAATAAAACTGCTGTGCAGAAATACATTATGAAGCTATCTGGTGAACTAGTATGCAGTAGTAAACCGCTGTACTACAGTTATAATCTAATATCATTTCCATCAATAAGCAAAACTACAAACTGTTGCAACTTTTAACCTTAAACGCAAACCCATAGGGGAGCGGACAAAAGTAATCAGGAGCTGTTATCGCTGTTAACGGTTGCAGGGTTGGTCTGTCCATGAGACTAAAGCACTGAGGGCCGCTCTTTACACTGCTGCCTCACCGTTCCTGGGGCGCCGAGCCTCCGTCTGTCCTCCCCGCAACAACCCCAGTCCGTCACCAGGGTCCTCCGTAGCCCTGTGGGCACTCGGGGGCAGGGGCTATCCATCCGACTCCCACACCTAGAGTCCACGGGCCCCTCGCCCCCTGCACCTCCCCAACACCACCCAAGATCCCAGACTAAAAGGAGCAGGTTGCCTACTGTCTCACCCGGTGCCGGCCACTGTCGTAGAGCCGGCGCGCACCCCCCCCCGGCCACCGGTCCGCCGGAGGGGCCGCGCAGGCCCGCCCCACCGGGCTCTCGGCCTCAGGGACACAGCCATCTGGGGACCCCACAAACCCAGGGGCTGGGGCATCCACTCCTCCAGCGGGCAGGCAGTCATCACGGGGGTTCCATCCAGTGCTCGGCAGTGCTCAGGTCCGCGTGGGCCGTTCAATATGGCCCTCCATAGCCAGTACTCTTCAGTTTTGCCCTTCAATTTTGTGGGAGTACCTTTAATGTGTGCTTTCGCCTGCGATGGGGCCAAACCCTTTTGCTCCCGGTCTGGGTGCCTCCTCTGGCGGGTGTTTCAGTCCCCTTGCGTGCATCTCCGATGTTGCTGGCTGGCTGAGTGACATGCAGCCAGTGCCAGTGCAGGCGGTCGGCATCCGAACCCTGCGGGTATCTCCGTTGTGGTCCGCGCCGCCGCCTGGAAGCCGGGATATCCCCCTCCGGCCACTGGGGGGGGGGGGGCAGGGCCGTGCCCCGGGCCCGGTATCACCCCCTGTCCAGATATCTGTCGCGGGATGTCTCTGCGCCGCGTTGCCAGCAATGGCCGCCAGCATTTTGGTGCCCTGTCACGTGTAGGCCGGTTCCGGCCTTCTCATCTTGCCTGGCTTGCGTCGGGAATCATGCAGGCATCTGAGGTAAGTTGGCACCGTTCTCCCTTCAGTAGTGGCAGGGTATCGTGCCCTTAAGCGATTATTTTAGGGCCTTTTGAGCAGCATAGTGCAGGAGCCTATGTTAGTGGCGTCCGATCGGCCTGGCGGCCCGGCCCCGCCCCCATAAGTTGATATATTGTAAGCGCTGCACTTTGATGTTTTGGTGGGGGGTATATCACCTTAACGCTGCAGTATTTGTTCGCTATATATAAATTTGTGGGGGGTTTCTGGGAGTTCTCACAGAGCTTCAGATTTCTCATTTTGTTACTTGAAGAATAAGCGCTACTATATACACACATTCCATACATAATTTTACAAATTATGTGCCCTGTAAAAATTATTTGCATGTCTTTACGTATGGTGGCATATGTAGGCAAAATGCCCCTAGTTTTCATTTTCTGTGTTCCCTCTTTGCTGTAGAATTATTTTTTTATTGTGTTGTATTGTTACCTACAAATTTCTCATACAGTTATATGTTATGTGCTGTTTTAAATGTTACCAGGGCCGGCCTTAGGGGTGTGCGAGCTGTGCGGCCGCACAGGGCGCCATGGACCAGGGGGCGCCCTGTGGCCGACACAGCTTGCACTGTCTCCTAGTAACAGCCTGTGAAGGAGAGCTCAGAGCTCTCCCCTAATACAGGCTGAGCTGTGTAGCGTGGCCGCGCTCCGCCCCCCTGCCTCTTAACGCTGCCCTCACTGATAGTCCCCAGACTCCCCACTCGGATCTCAGTGAGAGAAATGGGGCGGGGTTAAAGGCTATCGGAGGCGGAGCTACATGGCAAGCGGGTGGAGCTACAGGCAGGCGAACCCTCTGGTAAGTTAGGGGAAGCAGGAAGGAGTTCCTGCTCCCCCATCTACCACCACACTGCCCCCTGCTCCCCCATCCACCCTAACCGTGCCCCCTGCTCCCCCCAACCCTAACTGTGCCCCCTGTTCCCCCCTACCCTAACTGTGCCCCCTGCTCCCCACCTACTCTAACTGTGCCCCCTGCCCCCCACCTACTCTAACTGTGCCCCCTGCTCCCCACCTACCCTAACTGTGCCCCCTGCTTCCCCACCTACCCTAACTGTGCCCCCTGCCCACCACCTACCCTAACTGTGCCTCCTGCCCACCACCTACCCTAACTGTGCTACCCTGCTCCCCACCTACCCTAACTGTGCCCCCTGCTTCCCCTACCTACCCTAACTGTGCCCACTGCTCCCCACCTACCCACTGTGCCCTAGCTACCATAACTGTGCCCCTTGCTCTCCCACCTACCCACTGTGCCCCTTGCTTCCCCAACTACCCGCTGTGCCCCTTGCTTCACAGCTACCACCATTGTGCCCTCTCTCCCCCAGCTACCACCACTGTGCCCCCTTCTACCCCAGCTACCACCGCTGTGCCCCCTCACCCCAGCAAGCTTATCTGTGCACTGCGCCCCAGCTACCCACTGTGCCCCCCTGCTTCCCCACCTAGCCTAACTGTGCTCCTGCTCCCCCAGCTACCCACTGTGCCCCTGCTGCCCACCTAGCCTAACTGTGCCCCCATGCTCCCCCACCTACCCACTATGCCCCACCTACCCACTGTGCTCCTTTCTCACTCACCCACCTACTCACTGTGCCCCTTGCTCCCCCACCTACCCCCACCTACCCGGCTGTGCCCCTTGCTCCTCAGCTATCACCACTGTGCTCCAGCTACCACCACTGCTCCAGCTACCACCACTCTCCCAGCTACCACCGCTGTGCCTTCTCACCCCCAGCCAACTTAACTGTCCCCCAGCTACCCACGGTGCCCCCTGCTTCCTCACTTAGCCTAACTGTGCCCCTGCTCCCCAGCTACCCACAGTGCCCCTGCCCCCCACCTAGCCTATCAGTGCCCCTGCTCCCCCAGCTACCCACAGTTCCCCTTGCTCCCCCAGCTACCACCACTGTGCCCCCTCTCCCCCAGCTACTACCACTGTGCCCTTTCTCCCCCAGCTACTACCACTGTGCCCCCTCCCCCAGCTACCCTCTGTGCCCCTGCTCCTCCACCTTCCCACTGTGCCTCTGCTCTCCCAGTTACCCACTGTGACCTTGCTCTCCAACCTACAACTACACTACCCCTGCTCACCCAGTTACCCACTGTGACCCTGCTCTCCAACCTACAACTACACTACCCCTGCTCCCCCAGTTACCCACTGTGCCCCTGCTCTCCTACCTATCACTACACTACCCCTGCTCCCCCACTGTGCCCCCTGTTCCCCCACCCACCACTACTTAACCTCTGCTCCCCCACCTACCAATACACTACCCTTGCTCCCACAGCTACCACCACTGTGCCCCCTGTTCCCCCACCCACCACTACTTAACCTCTGCTCCCCCACCTACCACTACACTGCCTCTGCTCCCCCAGCTACCACTACATTACCGCTGCTCCCCCACTGATCACCCTGCTCCCCACCTACCACTACATTACCGCTGCTCCCCCACTGATCACCCTGCTCCCAACACCTACCACTACACTACCTATGCTCCCACACCTACCACTACTGTGCCCCTGCTCCCCAACCTACCAATACACCACCACTGTGCCCCCACCTACCACCACTGTGCCCCTGCTCCTACACCTACCACTACATTGCCCTGCTCCCCCACCTAGCACTACACTACCGCTGCTCCCCCACCCTCCTCCACGCCTCCTGCTCCCTACCTACCAGTACACGACCTCTGCTCTGCATATCAGCAAACATATCACACACATCCAATACACACATATATCACAAACAGTCAATACAACAATTACAAATATTACACACAGCCAACACATAGAATACATATCACACACAGACACCACACACTACATCATATTATTATGAGATTTATTACAGCAGAGCTCTCTCATACAAAATACAATATGTAGCTGTCCTCCGAGCTCCGGCCAATCAGAAAGTTGCCCGGATTACCACAGGAAAGCTTTGTCACTGTAAGTGCCTGATCTCACAAGACAGTTACTTATGGTCTTGCACCCGGTGGAGGCGCCGACCAGACTCCCAGCATACTGGATCACCAGAGATCAGCATGCCCACCTCCCTGCAAGGTAACAACAGGGAAGGGGGAATCATTTTTGTTTTTAAATAATTATTAATTTAATAAATCCTATATACAGACACTACACACACAGTACATGGATAAAGGGGTATGATGGGGGGTCGCTGTGAAGATTTTTTGCACAGGGTGCCTTAAGGCCTAAGGCCGGCCCTGAATGTTACCATAAGTTAAAGATTATTGAGGGGTAGTCCTTGAGTCAAAGTGTCTCAATTGTTCTGGCACCCCTGAAACAGTATTGTGTTCTCTGCTATTTGGAGGTAGTGTGACAGATATCCACATCCAAGTTCTTTTCGGTGCTACATACGTGATGTCCATTCCATTCATTATTGTACTATCCTCAATCCTATAATTATTTTACCCAACAGCTAAGATGTGATGAACCTTTCTTCTGGCTCCTACTCTTATAGTGCCCACTCTACTGTTTGAGTGGGTGATGTGACAATCTATTCTCTATGCTTGTACTCCGCTTAGTTTTCCCTTTGGTACAAGAACATGAAAGGGAGAGGGGGGGGGGGAGAGGGAGTTTAATATTGAGGTGCAAGGTAAGTCTGCATATTTTTATTTCTAAACATGACCTGCAATGGTTGGTATAATGATGCTGGATTTGAATATTTAAATTGTGACATAAAACAAAACAACAAAAGAAAGTATCCTCTGTGACTGTATTTTGCCACTTCTGCCGTGTTTGTACCGGACGCCATGAAAACTCAGCATATATACTGACAACCTCCATCCCCTAAAAAGAAAAAAAAAACATACACACAATAAACAAAAAACTATGCGAGTGGCTAATTACACTAGTAGATAGCACAGAACTTTTTTTTTACTTTTAGGGTCCAACTCATTTTTTATTCTATAGCACAAGAGAACTACTTACACCCTTGCTACCCACCTAGGTAATTGTACAGCATAGAGGTTCCCTTTAATTTTTCTTTAATAAAATTGTAAAGAAACACCTGTTAATTTGAATGAATTATGCTAGATATCAAGAATTAGTGGTTTAATATTGAACAGAGCGGTCAGACTCCATAAAAGTCTGACCGCATAGTTGCTAATAATGACATAACACTGCATAGATAGAAGCCTTTTAAAATCTTATCTTCCCTTAGCAGCTGAGACGCCAAACCATGTTGAGCATGTGCACAATCAGCGGCTTGATGAAACCATGTGCAAAGTCCGCAAAACATTGCTATCACATTGACAACCACTGTGGTATGGCATCCATCAGCTTATTGAGCAATTCCACTCATCTTAAATTTGAAACTACTGCTGGTGGCTGAACTTCATGTCCCATATCTTCTTGGTGACCAGATTTATATAGATAACAGACCCATGTGCCTGGATTGGTGGTGTTGTTTCCTTGTTTGAGCTGACCAGCTGCAGGGGAGAATTTATTTGTACAAAAAGAACCAATGTGTAAGCGCTATGGGACGTGATACAGACAATATGGCAGCACTTAAACCAATAACACACACAGAGATGTGCATAGAAAACAATAATTACCACAAAAAAAAGCACGCTAAATTAATCTGTAAATATAAAAAAGCAAATAATAGTGCAGACAATCTGGATAAACATAAAAGGAAAAAAAGTTCAAGTCCTGCCCTTCTTTTTCATACAGTATTATTGAACTGCTGGTGGATACATCTTTTGGAACGATCTTCAGTGTGGGGATATCCCCTCTCCAAAGGAGCTTTGCAAACCCAGAGCCAGGGGTGATGGGGCTCTGGGACATGTGAGTTTTTTCCCCTCATATTTCTCCAAAAAAAAAATTATTTTATGTTTATCCAGATTGTCTGCACTATTATTTGCTTTTTTATATTTACAGATTAATTTAGCGTGCTTTTTTTGGTAATTATTGAGAATGTATTTGTAGTTTGCTTAGATATTTAGGGTCACTTACAGGTCCCTTTTAGGATTTTCAGTTTAGTAATGTTCTATTTGTCACATTCAGTGGGCATGATTCATTGTTCCTTGTATAAATATTGTGTGGTGTGTATTATTTTATTATTTATATAGCGCCAGCAAATTCCATAGCGCTGTAAAATGAGTGGACAAACAGACACATAATTGTAACCAGACAAATGGATGCACAGGAACAGACGGTTTGAGGGCCCTGCTCAATGAGCCTACATGCTAGAGGGAGTGTGGTATAGTGACACAAAGGGTATAAGTAGGGGTAATGAAATAGGTATTCATTGTTCTATTGTCAACGAATATGGTGTGTGTGTGTGTGTAGCGGATGCATGGAATGGTTACAAACTAGAGGTAGTATGCTTGAAGAGCATGGTAAGGGTTAATGTGGCTGCCTTTATCCCCTTCCCGATGTTAGGGAGTGCTATGCATTAATTCAATAGGAGGGCTTTAACAGCGTTAAGGTGGCATAGGACGTCCTAATGATCTGGCCCTTCCTTCGGTCAGCCGTGTTTCCCAGTGTGCAGATTGCAATTGGGGGACCTGCCTGGCAAAACAGGAAGTCCCCCTGCAGCCAATCTGAGTCATGTGATACCAGTGACACAGCGATCACATGACTTGGTTTGGCAGGATCAGCTGCAGGGGAACTGCCTGGGTCGTCAGGCAGGTCCCCCAATATACAAGAGCATACCCAACATAAGCCTGCCAATCAAAATAGACAGAACAACATTTTATTATACCAGCCCAGAAGAAAATGTCATTTTCAAACCCTATATTTTACCACGTAATTTTCCAAAACCCCATAAAACCTGCATGTGTGGGAACCCGGGGAATCATTGTACACGTGGAACATCACAGCATACAAGTGTGTGTTTATTGCAGTAAAAGCTAACAGTACTATGACATTCAGTTAAAATACAATGTAATAACAAAATGTCTTAATTTTCTCACCTTTTATTTTTAGATTCAAATTAAATTATGTTTCATAAAGAAATATTTAATTTAAAATGAAAGCCCTATTTTGTGTGGTTGCCATGTTTGTTAGTGCATAAAACACATAGCTGTGTGGGAAATTGCTTCCTCCAAATCAGTTGTTTTGGTTAGGTTTACCTCAATTGCCCCAGTCTATAAGATTGCTCTCTTAGTGATAAACGTGTGTTAGTACCCTATGAACAAGTACAGGTGAAACTAAGTGGTGGTGATGAGGGGAATGATGTTTGGCTGTTTTGGACAACTCACCCAGTTGGGGATCCTGAAGCCAGATGCCAATCCTGCAGTTCTTTCATTAGTTCTTAGAGTTGCAGCTGAGTGTTCCGACAATAAAAGGACCTCTACGTATATATAAAATATGCACAGAATGAACAGTAGCAAGTCTGAAACGCTGCTGCCTAATGAAAGCTGCTGTAAGTGAAGTTACATCTGAAGTGGTCATGTAGCTTGGAGTACCACTCCAATGCCCAAATATATATATATATATATATATATATATATATATATATATATATATATATTACTATTTGCTATATACTCCAAATGAACACAATCATGCATCCAATTATGCATGTTACCATCAGGGCTATATCTAAACACAGCTTGCAAAAGGAACTGCTCAGTTTATTGAGCAGTTCCACTAAGCCTATGTCACGAGTGGAAATGCGAGTTGCGGAATAAACCCATGGACAAAGGTCTATGGAATGAGGTCAATCCCCAGAAACCAGATTGAGGTGTTCCTTGTGGGTGGAGCCTCATAATAATCAGGAAGGAACATGCCTGCAGACACAGAAAGTCTGTTGGTTCTACGAATTTCCATGGTAATAGCCACACTTTTAGAACTTTAGAGTAGAACGGAACATTTTTATAGATCTCCCATGTGTTTGTTGTTTGACTTTAACTCACGGTCCCAAAAGGCTATGTGGTTGTACCAGCCATCTTTGGGACAAAAACTGAAAGCTGCAGGTTGGGAGAGTGGGCCTGTGGAACAGAATTATATATATTTTTTAACCTAAACAAACACTTTTTCACACTAGTTATAACGTAACCTAACCTGCACCTAGTTTGTGGATACTTGGCTTGCCCCTTTAACTCACCAGAGCTTTGTTTAGTCAATAGAACACTACAATTTAAGCTATTTAAATAAAGAATAATATAATTTGAGTCCATACTAAATTTAAAACCTCACAATAATCCAGAATCCATTTTGGTATCTCTCTCTTTTTTTGTTTTTATTATGTCTTTATTATGTCAGTTTTCAGCAATAATAAATGGATATGGTGGAGTATAATTTCATACACTGTATAAAAAACCCAAAACCACTGGGTAAATTATCATTCTCTACGTTATCACTATTTTTGGATATCTTACAATTACATACAATAAAAAAGAGACCACAGTTTTAAAGACTAGATTATTAATAATAAGGTAACATTTCAATAGTAATTGCAGGAATTTTGTTTTAGTCCATTGATTTTTCGGAAACGTCCCCATCCAGAAATAAGAAAAGTGGAAAATAAAAATGAATGCCGATTTCTGGATATTAAAACTTACCCAAGAACAATCAATCAAAGCTCCCCAGTCATGATGTGAAAACCCCTCTCATCTGAAACCTGGGTTTCAATCATACATTCATTTTTTTGTACTGAAAATGAAAGCATATTCCTTGTTAAGAGATAGAATGCCTTCTGAAAGCCAGGATATAAAACTAGAGAAAAAATAAATAAATAAATAAACAAAACCAAAACCAACAGTTTTACATAATTGTATCTTCAGTCTCGCAGAACATACATTTAGTTAGCATTTGAAAAAAATAGCTTTAAAAAGCCCAGCTACATTTGAACGCTCAACAGTAGGCCACCAGCTGCATTAGGAAAACAATTCCCACAATTCTTAGTCCAATTACAGCTGGTGGTCAAAGGTTGGACATCTTTTTGTCTCCGTTGTTAAAATTATGATAAAATGATGATGATCCATTCATTCTAAAATACTTTTTTTCCCCCCTGTCACTAAATAGATAATCTTAACAATGCAGAGATTCACAAAAACTAGATCAGAACATTCACAGCAAACTCTTCTTAAAACATCTTATGTATGTAAATAAATTGGGAAAAAAATCATTACTTGTTATTACAGACACTTTAATTTTTTTTCATTATTGAACCAGGGCTCATGTCATTGTTGATCTCATATTCAGATATTGCATCATTTTAACCATTTAACCATTCTAATCAAAAAAAATTTTTAAAACAGGCTTTGGATAACCTTATCATTGATAAGGAATTGTTTAAATTTCTGTTGGAAACTACAACGGTTGTACCAGCCTTATATACTCTCCCCAAAATTCACAAATCTTTGATTAGACCACCTGGTAGACCTATAGTAGCAGGGATTGGTTCTCTCCTTTCTCCTTTAGCTAAATTCCTTGATAACATTCTGAGGCCTTTTTTGGTTAACATTAGGTCTTATGTGAGAGACACTACTGAGGTGCTATTGAAACTTAAAGAAATATCACTCAAAGAGATATCACCTAATGAAAACTTGGTTCTTGTCACATTGGATGTGACAAGTTTATATACCTCTATAGAGCATGATGCTGGCCTGGCGGCTGCAAGATCAGCATTCATTTCATTGGGTTTTAATGGTGATGTCTTGAATTTTCTTATGGTACTTTTGGAGATTGTTATGAAAGAGAACTATTTTTTGTTTCAAAATGAATTCTTCTTGCAATTAAAGGGTACTTCGATGGGCTCCAATGTGGCACCCACATACACTAGCATTTTCATGTCAGAAATGGAAGAGAAATGTATTTATCCTCACGTGTTATTTCAACAATTTGCCACTAGGTGGTGGCGTTATATTGATGACGTGCTGCTGCTGTGGGTTGGCACATTGGAGTCCCTTAAAGAATTTTACAGTTTCTTGAATACATGTTCTGAAGACATTAAATTTACAATGACTTATGATATGGTTGAGATACCATTCCTAGACATTTTGATTAAAAAGCATGAAGATAGGCTTGTGACTGATTTATATAGGAAGACGATGGACAAAAACACAATTCTTCATTTTTCTAGTGCTCATCCTCCAGCTATCTTTAAAGCCCTCCCCAAGAGTCAATACACACGTGTTCGGAGACTTGTATCTGCCGATGATCTTGTGGAGAGGCGTTTGGATGAGATGACCACTAGATTTACGGAACGGGGTTATCCCTTGCCAAGGATCAGGATAGAGAGTATTTTCTTCATTCTCATAAACATCAACGAAATGACAATAGGCTAAAATTTGTGTCCAAATTTGGAAGGTATTCAGACGAGTTGCGGAGGATTGTATATAGATATTGGCATGTTCTTTCCCAATGCCACCCCAATATAGTGGAATTCTCCCAAAGGCCTATGTTTGCCTACAAAAGAGGCACCTCGCTGAAGGATAAGTGTTGTTAAACAAGGAAATTTTCCTTGTTATAATTGTGTCTCCTGTCATTCTATGATCCGGGGGGGATGTTATTTATCACCCATATAGTGGCAAAAGTACTTGATTAAACAACATTTGACTTGCAACTCTGACTTCGTTGTTTATACATTGAAATGCCCGTGTGGCCTTTTATATGTTGGACAGACTAGTCAGAAATTTTGAAACAACAAACACACTACAATAGTATGTATAAAAATAAATATAAAACAAACTTAACTTAATGACAGCTTCCCAATGGCAACTTATCCACATAGATGCCTGGTTTAACACATGTATACAAAAGGTAGAAGGAAAATCGCTGTCTATACCTATAAGAAAAAATTAACAATACATAGTGAAGATCGTCATGAGCATGTTATCAAGACACGCTAGCAGATACACTCACAAGATGTCAGAAGTAATGCGCATTCAGGACGTCACCCCTATTGCTGGAGGGGGAATATGCAACACTGGGACCGCTGGATGTACTCGGTCCACAGGTCCGGAAACCAAGGAAAGCAGGAACAAGTAGTATGATTCAGATAATTTATTAGTAAAATAAGGCACTGGTTGAGCAAACGCCCCCTGTAGTTACCATCAAAGGCTTTAGGAGTTGTAGAAGTTGTGTGGCGTGTAGGACAGCTTCTTTACCCGACTCTAGTACTTTTCAAAGCAACATAACGGGAGAATCTTTCTCAATTAAATCATATGTTGGCTGCCACACGGACTTTGTGGTTTATTTACTACAGTGTCCGTGCGGTAAGCAATATGTGGGACGTACTAAAAGATTATTAAAAGTGAGAATTATGGAACATCTTAACAATATAAAAAAGGGTCTCACCACTCATTCGGTCCCAATGCATTGTCAATCATGTCCCCTGTTTGACTTTAAGAAATTCATTTGTAAGGGTATTGAATATGTTTCCCCCCATTGGAGAGGGGGCGATAGACTCAGGAAATTGTGTCAAAAAGAGACTTATTGGATACACCGTCTACAAACATTGGAACCGAAGGGTTTAAATGTAGACATAGATTTAGTTTGCTTTCTCTGAAATTGTATATATACTTTGATAACATATATATTGTTTACTATTAGGAAATATGGAGTTTTTATATTTTGTACATATGAATTGTTATATGATATTGATTATGAATTGATTCAAATGTGAAGAGTACCTATGAATAGTTCGATATGATATTTGATGTTTTACTATTTCATTTTGGGATCCCGTAGAGGGTCTTTTTTACTGATTTATTTGTGTCCTTTTACTGACATTATGTTTTGCTTCTAGTGTTGCAAACTAATGGTTTTACGTTTTTGAGGATTTTTTCATAAGTATTGAGATCCGTTTTATCACGCATGCGCAAGACAGACCATATGCATTCACGGCAATGAATACCCTTTGGACGTAATGATACAGTTGGAACGCACGGAAGTGCTAGGTGGAACGCTGACATCACTTCCTGGAACGTTGAAACGCACGGAAGTGCTAGGTGGAACGCAGACATCACTTCCTGGTGATGTTGGAACTATCTGAAAGCGGGAAATTTAAGACGATCAGCTGATATGCGGCAGGATAATGATCGATCCGGAACACACCCACCACACTACCAATAGGAAGGAGAGTTCTCCTATATATTGGGACTGTGGGAAGAGGGAGGGTATAGCGGGGATTTGTCCTGTATGAAGATTGTTCACATTGTATGATTTTTTTAAACTAAGAGGTCCCTGATGAAGTTCTAATCGAACAAAACGCGTTGGACCAGTGCCTTATTTTACAAATAAATTATCTGAATCATACTACTTGTTCCTGCTTTCCTTGGTTTCCGGACCTGTGGACCGAGTACATCCAGCGGTCCCAGTGTTGCATATTCCCCCTCCAGCAATAGGGGTGACGTCCTGAATGCGCATTACTTCTGACATCTTGTGAGTGTATCTGCTAGCGTGTCTTGATAACATGCTCATGACGATCTTCACTATGTATTGTTAATTTTTTCTTATAGGTATAGTCAGAAATTTTTTTTTTTTTAATTCTTTATTTATTGCGTGCAGGGAATTACAGAACATGCCCGGTGTGCCACAACAGCATATACCGGCTATTAAGATAGTTACAGTTTGTACATTTTCATGGCATTTGAAGAATACTGCACATTTTATATTTTATAGTAAGAGTAAACACGTTAAACCAAGCATTTTTCAGTTTTAAGTTATACCAATGCTAATACTGGGTCTGTCAGTTGGTTATGAGTTGGTCTGTAACTAAGTCAAATTAACAAGCTGTAAGTATGCTCATTCGTATTCTACACGTATACACATAGTTAGATAAAGATCAATAATGCTTTTAAGAATACAGTGAATGGCAGATAGAAAAACAAAAACAAAAAAAAAACAGAAACAGCGGATTCAAGATTTAGAACTAAAGTCACTTCGCTGGAAGGGGCGCAATGGCGCCCGGTGTGGTGAAATTGTCTAGTGTGGATTTGTCGGCCCCCATGGGGGTATTTCTTCAGGCTTCCCCCTGGTATGGCCTCACCATGGTTATTGCAGGGCAAGTGTGCACATGGTAAGTCAGCTGCGCCCCTCTGGGTCTCCCCGGTTCCCCCGGTTGCGACAGGCCCTCTCCCTTTCCCACCCAAGGCATGCTTCTGGGTCTATTAGGGAGTACTACCTCGCTGTGGGCACTCAGAGACCGGAGCTGTCCGGCGGTCTCCCCCCTGTAGAGTCCGCGGGGTCCCCGTCTCCTGCACCTCCCCAGCCTCAGCAGGGCCTCCCTGGAGCTCCGGCCCAGTCTTGCCTCTCCCGCCTCCGGCCACTGACATGACGCCGGCGCGTGCCCCCCGGCCACCGGTCCGCCAGAGGGCCCGCGCTTCTCAGCCCCACTGGGCTCACAGAATTGGGGGCATTTTCTTCCGGACCCCCTCCTAATCCGGGAATCTGGGCTGGCTCCTTACTGACCTGTCCGCCGCCCGGGAGGATCCAGTTGTGGGTCCAGCCATCCCAGGGGTCGTGGTGCCCCAGCGTGGGTCTCTGCAGTGTGTAATAATGTTTCTGTGCGGGTGTGGTTTGATTGTCGGCCATTTTAGCTCTGTACATAGAGGCGCCCTGTTCCGGGCGCGCTTCCACCTCCAGCTTCTGAAGTTCCGACTTTTGGGCCGGGATCACCCCCCCGGCCGGGTGGGGGGGGAGCGGGGCCACCCCCTGTCTCCTGTGCCTTCTGTGTGCGCTGTGGATCCGCTCATGTTGCAGGTCTCAGGCCTCCGGGGTTCACCGTGTTCAATGTGTGCCGTGGGCTCAGCATGTGTCTCTACGCTTTACTCCCCGGTTCCTCACTACCTGATCTTGCCTCTGGTTGCCGTTGTCAGCTTAAATCGTTGGTATTTTCTCATTTTTTCCCCGTTTTCTGCGGTTCGTAGCCGGAGCCGGCGTGGATAGCAGCCGCTCGGCTCGGCGGGCCGTCCCCGCCCCCCGGTATAGTCAGAAATTTAAGATGAGATTCTCTAAACATAAGTCGACGATTCGGACTGGACTGACTGACTTGCCTATACCTTCCCATTTTGCAGAGGCTAGACATGGGGTCTCTCAACTTAGATTCCAGATCTTGGAACAAATTATAGAATTACCCAGGAGGGGAGACAGGAATAGGAGACTTCTACTACGTGAGGCATTTTGGATACGGGAACTTGACACATTACATCCAAGAGGCTTGAATTATGAATATGATTTATCTATGCTCATTTAAGGAATGATTGGTTGATTTTATTGTTTTTAATTTAATTTTCTTGTTTTACAGGATGTTTTAGATTTCTGGTGCTGGCTCTTTTTTGACACCCTTTTTCTCTCTGTTACATGACATGATACCTTGGACTTCGAGGATTACTAAAATTTGGACACAAGTTGTTCTCTTTTCATGGCACTATACGTCTATAAATAATCAACACTTCTAATAAGTATTTAATCATGGTGTTATTATGTTTTAGTGTTACACACATTGTTTAAGTGATACACACATTGATCACTATGTTTCTTGTAAGTAAAATAATTTTTTATTTTATTTTTTGATATTTCTTGATTTGTAGCACTTGCACTTTATCGCTATAGTTCACACTATATTCAACAGATAATATATTAGTGATTTCTTATTCTAGTGATTTCTCATTTTTTAGCACTTAATAATTGAGAGCCATATATTTGCACAGTAGATATCTCCTTTGTCCCTGTCTTCCTCGTAGTCAATAGTGTAATATGTATCTTGTGCATGTAAAGACTATTCTCTTTTCTTCTTTACTTTTTGTTTTTGTATTATGCTAGGATCAATGCTGGGTTGTTTAGTTTATACCCTTAAACCTTGAGTGCCTATGAGGAGGAGAACATGTATTTTTTTCCTTTTTTCTCTTTTTCCTTTTTTCCGTTTTATTTACTTATCTTCACTTATTAGTTTTTATTATTTATTTATTTTAATTTTATTTTTTAATTTTATTTTATTTTATGTTTATTCTTTATTTATTATTATTTTTATTTTATTTATTCTTATTTTTAGTTACTTTTAGTTATATTTATGTTTATTTTTATACTTTTTATGATTATTTATCACTATTGTTATTCTTTACATCTTTTTTATTTATTATAATATTATTTTTATTATTATTTATTGTTTATTTTTTATTATTATTTATTTTGTGTGATTTGGAGTATTCCTTATTTTGTTTTTTAATTAGATATGGGCATGATCAATTACTATGCCCTCAATTACTATGCCCTTGATTATATTATATATGACATATTCTGACTTTAACTTAGGGTATATTTAGAGATTTGGTTAGATGGATGCTCTGGGAGATATATCTTGTAATACTCATGCGCTCTGTGCCTTGCAGCACATTGCGCATGTCCGGTTTTGCTGTCTGCACGGAGCCATGTTATTATGATCACTATGCCAACTCCGTATCTGACGGACTACCGCGTGTGCGTTCCAGTGATACCCGGAAGTGGAACGCTTTCGGATGATAGAAGGGAAGCTTATCATACATTTCGTGTTTTTTTTCTGTTTTAGTTTTTTTCTGTTTTAGTTTATTTCTTTTGTTCTCTCCTCCATTTTTTGGGCACTTATAGGTAAGCTACTCATGTAAACTACTGGTAATAAGTACTGATCTTTGATGTCACAGTAGGATGCTTATTTACATTTATATACATTCCAGACTATCTCTAACTAGTACAGCATTGCTTAATAATTTATGTCTTTACAACTGGTGATTGATGTATTACTTTTTTTTTTTTTTTTTTGTTTTTTTTTAGCCACATCAAAACAGCGAGCACTTTATATTCGGCTACTCGCCGGCTATATGAGAAAACAATATTATTAAAACAGTGTACCGGGTAGTATGAACATAACACATTATTAAGGTGCTGCGCAAAGTCATGTTAGGTCAAACTATATCGACGGTGTCTGCTTGGGAGAGTCTCAGTGCGAGAATGAAGGGCTTGTGTACCCATCTCCCGACCTGCCTGCATCTCGCGGTGGAGGGGCTGGTGCCTTGATGGTGCGGTCAGTTCAGCCTATACCTCGCTTGTGCAGGGGTGTTAGAATCAGACACCTTTTCCAGATATGAGCCGCTTTTGTCGTCAGCGTGCGAGGCATGTCTGTTGCTTGGGTATGAGGTCTCAGGGGTGCTGTGGGAGCGCGGCAAGGTTCCGCTGTGTGACTCCGCGGTCTCTTGTGTGGGTTCTCCGCATGGTGGGTGCAGGTCTTCCGGAGTGTGGTGAGACTGCAAAGTCCCTTAACCGATGCCTCTTCTTAGCTGGGTGCCCCCTTCCAGTGTGTGCGGGCTCAGGGCTCCTGTGTTGTGCGGCGATGTGGCTGCCTGTTGCGCTGGTTTCTCATGCCTGGAGCTGGAGCAAAGCCCTGTGCTTTTGGTTGCAGGTGCTTTCTTGGGTCTCTCGCCCCTCAGTCTCGCCTGTCGGGTAGTTCGCCTAGGCTGTGTGCGTGTGTGGAGGGACTTCGCTGTCGGCGCCATCTTGTGGTCACTGTCGGGCGGGAGTCGTTGCGGCCGCGACAGGTACGTGCGGAATGCTTGCTGAGTGTGTGTACCGGTAATTCGGGCTGCCGTCCTGTCCGTGCCTTTGGCAACTCTCAGCTGCTCGGCATTCTACTTTTGCCAGGAAGCGTCCTGTGGAGGCACTGGCCCTATCGCCTGTGCATGTGGCCTCCGCCATCTTGGTGGCTGCGTCTGGGGTTCGAGTCTTGGCGGTCCTGTAGTTTCGCCTGCCGTGCTTGCGGCGGTTGGGTCTTGAGAGTGGGGACCGGGATCACCCCCCCGGTCCAGAGGGGGGGTACGGGGCCGGTTCCCCGCGGGTCCGACTGAGCGCTGAACGGCGTGCGGCAGGGCAGCGGCCGTCCGCCCCGCTCGCCTCCGGAGTAGGCCTCAAACGTGTCGGGTAGGATTCCTCCCCCAGGGGACTGAAGCCTGTTGGGCCAGCCTCACCCTGGGTCCAGGGCTCTCTGTCCGTTGGGGGCCGCCGTTGCCGGTCAGTTTTGTGCCAGGGAAACTTAAATCTAGTGCCTGTCAGGCCTCAGGTTGCAGGAGCTGGTCTCACTTGCGGCCATCCAGCTCGGCGGTCCGGCCCCGCCCCCCCGATGTATTACTTTTTGATGAATTTGACACAATGAATATTTATATTTGTCCTTTTTTTGCAATATCACTTTCTTGATATATGTTGTTTTAAAAAAAACTGTTGTATCAATTAACATACCTTGTTAATTAGTTAATTGAATTATGGATTGATTTCCTGTTTGTCATGTTGTTTGCTATATAAGCTCATTTATCACCATGTGGTGTCAGCTTGAAAAAGACATTTGTTGGTCGAAATGTTGCGTTGCATTTTGTTACATTAAAGCTACATACGGCTTAAAATTTAGGCCCCAGGGAGAGTGCACAGCTTAGCGGACAGGGGCACATGTATGAGTGTGGGATGGATAAAGCATGATTGGCTATATGCTACATGTGGGAGTGTGAGATGTGAGGAAGTGGGTGGTGACAGATTAGACTGACCTCAGTGCCACTTAGGAGCAGGGCCAGCAACAAGTTTCCCGCCCACCCTCCCTTTGCTGCTTTGGGCCCGGGGGGTTGTCACAGCGAGGCGGGGGTGTGTCCTTGCCAAATAAGGGATGGTTTGGTAGATTAAATGAAAAAGGGGGATAATGGCCGGGTCTCATCCTCCCCCTGTCTCTTATGGTGAACCTGGAGGAGGTACCAGGTTGGATGTGTCCCCACTGGGTTGTAAGTCGACCAGTGGGGAGCATTATGGTTGGGCCCCACCGAGTGGGTGGGGAGTCCTGAAAAGGAAGATGTTTTTATCATGCTGAGGGGGGGGAGGTGAGAGCCTTGGGGAAGTTAGATTGGCAAGGACGGTTTCTTTGGTTACTGTATGACTATATGCAAATTGTTTATGTTAATTTATGATAATTATTATTTCGTTATATGTTAAAAGGAGTTATACAGTATTTGGTTGTGTTAATAAATGCTGTGGCCTGTTTTCTCCAAGAAGTTGTCTGTCGTTATTTGAAGGGGTAAATTATGGTTTTATGGGGGATGAAAGGAATGCTATCCAATGCCCACTACGTACATACAGGAGTACCTGTGATCTTTTCTTCTTTGTATATTGTCCTGGGATTGCTGGTCCTGATCTGGAGCACCCTTGGCCGTTTGGATTGAGTGCGGTTCCCACTATCTACTCTGCCTTTAACCCCTTAAGGACCAAACTTCTGGAATAAAAGGGAATCATGACATGTCACACACGTCATGTGTCCTTAAAGGGTTAAGGATGGAGGCCCATTTCCAAATGCTAAACAAAAACAAAACCTAGACTTTGTGCTATTTGTTTGTTCCACCATAATTTAACGATACTATACTGTCAGGGTCTTACCTGAGTTGGGAGTCTGTAGCGCAGATATGTTGCTCACCCTTGAAGATAGCCACAGGCCGAGGTGGTCAGGTAAGAATTCACCTGGCCTGTGGGTCTGTGCACGGGGGCTGTGCAGGATGCAGTACCAAATACGCAGGACAGGCAAGGACAGAACCAGCAGGATAGTCGAGGGATAGCCGAGGTCAAAGGATGCCAGAGGTCAGGAACAACGAGGAGTAGCCGAAGTCAAGGGATGCCAGAGGTCAGAATAAACGTAGTCAGAAGCCGAGGTCAAATATACGAAGCAGATAAACTGGAACACTGGTACGACACAGGAACACTAGATCAAAGACTTGACACTGAGCACAGGGCGAGGCTGGGTTTAAATACCCTGCTGATGATCAATCAGAGTCAGGTGAGACACAGACAAGTCAAGGTGCAGCCCCCGGTGTAGTAGCCATGCCAGGATGAACAAGACCGGAATCAGTAGTCTCTGTGTAAAGCTGCTGTGGCTCAGAGGCAGAAAGCAGGACTAGGATTGATAAGTACCCCGGTTCAAGTACCCTGTTGGGAATTCCAGGAGCGACCACGTCTGGCCGTCTGTCTCACAGGTGAGAACCCTGACATATACATACCGTATATACTCGAGTATAAGCCGAGTTTTTCAGCACATTTTTTGTGCTGAAAAACCCCAACTCGGCTTATACTCGAGTCAATAGTCTGTATTATGGCAATTTACATTGCCATAATACAGACTGGGGGCTGTGGGGGCTGCAGAGAGCATTTACTTACCTCTCCTGCAGCTCCTGTCAGCTCTCTCCTCCTCCGTGCCGTCCGTTCAGCACCTCGGTCAGCTCCCAGTGTAAATCTCGCGAGAGCCGCGGCTCTCGCGAGTCTTACAGTGTGAGCTGACAGAAGAGCTGAATGGACGGCGCGGAGGAGGAGAGAGCTGACAGGAGCTGCAGGAAAGGTAAGTTACAGCTCTGCCAGCCCCCACAGCCCCCCCCACTGAACTGCCAATGCCACTGGACCACCAGGGAAGGAGAGCCCCCCTCCCTGCCATATATCAAGCAGGGAGGGGGGACGAAAAAAATAAATACAAAAATAATAAAATTAAAAAATTAAATTAAATAAAAAAATAATAAGAAGAAATAAAAATAAAAAAAATATTAAAATAATTACAAAAATAATAATCAAATTGCCCACCCCCACCAAAGCTCTGCAACACACACACACACACACACACACTGCACACATACACAGACACACACTGCACTCATACACACACACTGCATTCATACACACACTGCATTCATACACCCACACTGCACTCATACACACACACTGCACACATACACACGCTGCACTCATACACACGCTGCACTCATACGCACACTCTGCATTCATACACACACACTGCATTCATACACACACGCTGCATTCATACACACGCTGCACTCATACGCACACACTGCATTCATACACACACACTGCATTCATACACACACACTTCATTCATACACACACTGCACTCATACACACGCTGCACTCATACACACACGCTGCACTCATACACACGCTGCACTCATACACACACGCTGCACTCATACACACGCTGCACTCATACACACACGCTGCACTCATACACACACGCTGCACTCATACACACACTTCACTCATACGCATACACTGCATTCATACACACACACTGCACTCATATACACGCTGCACTCATACACACGCTGCACTCATACACACACGCTGCACTCATACACACACTGCACTCATACGCATACACTGCATTCATACACACACACTGTACTCATACACACACTGCACTCATACACACACGCTGCACTCATACACACGCTGCACTCATACACACGCTGCACTCATACACACACGCTGCACTCATACACACACTGCACTCATACGCATACACTGCATTCATACACACACACTGTACTCATACACACACTGCACTCATACACACACGCTGCACTCATACACACGCTGCACTCATACACACGCTGCACTCATACACACACGCTGCACTCATACACACACTGCACTCATACGCATACACTGCATTCATACACACACACTGTACTCATACACACACTGCACTCATACACACACGCTGCACTCATACACACGCTGCACTCATACACACACGCTGCACTCATACACACACTGCACTCATACGCATACACTGCATTCATACACACACACTGTACTCATACACACACTGCACTCATACACACGCTGCACTCATACACGCTGCACTCATACACACGCTGCACTCATACACACGCTGCACTCATACACACGCTGCACTCATACACACGCAGCACTCATACGCACACACTGCACTCATACGCACACACTGCATTCATTATACACACACTGCATTCATTATACACACACTGTAAATAAATATTCAATTAATATATTTTTTTTAGGATCTAATTTTATTTAGAAATTTACCAGTAGCTGCTGCATTTCCCACCCTAGTCTTATACTTGAGTCAATAAGTTTTCCCAGTTTTTTGGGGTAAAATTAGGGGCCTCGGCTTATATTCGGGTCGGCTTATACTCGAGTATATACGGTATCCTATATTTGTTTTTAAGGACAGAAAGTGCTTTCATTTAATACTCTATATGTAAACCTAACATAAAATGAACTATGAATAAAATGTTAAAAGTGAGGGAAAACACTTTTCTGCTTATAATAATTTTTAAACATTTAGGTCAAGTAAAGAAAAAAGGACTCAATAGATTTGTGTTTCAGTCTCCATTGATATGTCCAAGAAATTGGGAACCAGCCAGGGTAGGCATAAGGGGATGAGTTAGGAATTGCATTATATACAAACTAGGCAACAGTGTGCAATGCAGGTCTGCCATAACAAAGGCTTGTAAGGTGTTGTCATGCATTAAAAAAGGGTTGATTATTGATTCATACGATCATAGTATAATTTTTCTTTTTATAAATCAATGTTAAGAATCTACCTTAAATATACACAGTGCAATTTTTGGTATACATTTTACAAAAAGAATATTGCAGAACTAGAAAGAGTAGAGGTAAACTATGAAATGATTAAAGGGTAACGAAAACGGTTACCAAGAAAGGCTAGAAAACTGCACTTGTTTTCTTTAGAAAAAAGGGGGGGAAAGAGCCTTGAAGGGCCTACGTATATAATAAAATAGCACAATACAAATCAATGTAGGATCAGTACAATCCACTAATAGCAAACCTGTACATTTTTGTCAATCTTTGTTTTATTGAGGGGTAATTGCAAGATACAGACAAGTCAAATTGCAACAATATTATGATCGTGCATAAACACTTTTGTGAAATATTATGGACAAGCCAACCACTCGTTTTGGACAATAAAAAAATGTACGAGAACTGGTTGCACACAAAATCACATTTTTATAAAACAAAAGAATTGTTTACTGAATGCACGCAATAGCAGATTGCGATGTATTATATGAATTGCATACATGGTACTTGCATAGAAAGAAAGGTAACTATAGGAACTAGTGTGGCAAATAGCCAATTAAGAATGTCAAGGAGGAAAAAAAAGTCTTAGAAAAAATAATAAAAATAACACATAAATAGTATCACAGTATGACATATAGCTCTTACTTTGCGATGAAAGGCACAGGTACAGTTAACAGAATATCTTCCAGATCGGTCACTCCAGGTGCCTTTATCAGCAAGTAGAAGGCAGTGTAGAGGGGTGAATTCACCATGTGCTCACCTGGAGAAAGTCAGTAGCTTAAATACAGGATTCTCCTGCAAGACATACTGATTCGCTGTGGGGATAGACTCGGCTTCATTCCTTGTCGTGTGAAGTTTCTAAGTATTTTGTTTTAAGAGATGTGCTTACCACATGAGACCTCTTCGGGAACCAGCTTTGTACACAAGTTAATACATAATAAGTCAAAGGCATCTAGAAAAGCCACCTGTGGTTCTGGTGATATCTTGTGATGTCCAACATCTCACGATCAGCAGCCATGTTGGTAAGTGAGTATGATAAAAAGAGATGTTCAAATACCATAAGGTCCTTCTATCATAAGTGCTGCACAAATTGGCCAAAACTTTGCTTGCAAAAGACCACTGCCAAAAGGTATATATTACCAGATAGACCAAAGATTGGCTGGTTGTATTGTAGTGTCTGTCCGGCATGGCAGTCAGGCCCCTACTCCAGCAGCCTATTCATTAGCAGGAATATACAACAGAGAAGAAAACCATTTTTACTTACAGCAGAGGAAATGGTTCTTTTCAGTAAGAACAGTAAATACGTGGAATTTACAGCCCAAAGAGATTGTCTTATCAGAATCTAGAGATATTTTAAAAGAGGCTTGGATTTCTTAAAAAAAATGATAAATGAATAAGGGCCAGATTGAGACCGCTGTCTCTTCAGATTGCGGCTCTATCTCCTCCATCTGCCAAGGCCCAACATGGAGGCAATAAGGCCTCATTTCTGGCCTCCAGCTCACGTCACTTCTATAGCTCTCCAAAAACTGACTCCAGTGACTGACTTTCTGGTACAACATATGTTTAGCGCAAATTTGTGCTTCGTACAATAAATAGATTTGTACACTTAACTGTCTTAAATTGTAATCTGTAATGTACAGGTAAATGCACCTTTAAAAAAAAAAATACATAGTGGACAATAGTTTAAAAACCTTAGTACATATAATAAAAACCCTATATGGAACACTCACATGTTTCAGAGCTAATAGACCTATTACCAGACCTGGTGTGTATAACCTTTAGGTTTGTATTTGGGCCACCTTTCCCCTCTCCTATATGGCCTCTTTATTTAACTGTATATCTCAGGACAAAGAGAATATGCAGGAATAGTGTGATATTACTTTAAGAATAAAAAGCTTATATAAAATGGCCGTTATACTCACAAAAGTGGAGCCTTAATCCTGGTCAATATGGGAGCTTTGTGAAGTTGAAGACCACACCACCTTCTTTATAAGTGCAGGGACTCAGTTAGTTTTAAACATATATTAACTTTATTATTATAATCTAAACCTACAAAAATAGTGCAATATAAAAATACCAATACTTAAATAAAGTCCTTGTGTAATCCAGAAACTCGTTTTGCCGTCCTGTGGCTTCCTCAATTGAGGAAGTTATACATTTTTTTTTTTTCTTCATTTGTTTTTTTATTCTGCCCTATAGGTGCTGAATTTAGAGTGATTTCAATTCACAAAATTACATTATTTTTGCTGGTTAGGACAGTGGTAACATCACTGTCTTAGAATTGAGAGCCCAGGTTTATATCCTGGTCATACCACCCATAATTGTAAAACACTGTGGAATATGTTGGAGCTATTTAAATGCTAACAATGACAATACTTTGCTAGCACTGAAGGTCCCACATTTCTCAACAATAAGTACAAAAAAATCTACAGATTCAGTTGAGCTCCCCCCCCCCCCCCCAATCTTATGCACTTTTTTAGCAATCAATGCTTAGGGACTAAGCACCCATCACAAATGTTGGCTTGCTCTTTAGGAACCTAACCGGGCCAAACCCCATATCGCATTATTCCAAGAAATCCATTTCAAATGGGGACATACACCAAAACTTAGTTCTTTTTATTATCCAATAAATTTCCATTCCCGTTACAAAACCAAGAAAATGGGCACCTCAATCCTGATAAGAAAGACTTTTCATTAGTCTTCAGAACTGGTGATGAAGAGGGAAAGTTTCTTATCATTCAATTTTATATTATTCACCCTTTATATTGGTTAGCATATATGGTCCACACATTAATAAAGCTACCTTTTTGGGCTCCCTGCTCCAAAAGGTTTAGGATCATAAATTTGGAAAGACTTGGCAGTCGTCCTGGTCAACGGAGAGTAATTTTCACCCTCTGCAGATCTGTAGCTTTGTTGTCCCCAATGTCTGCTGCTTGATCTTGTTCTTAACTTAACCCCTGATGATGAAAGCGAAGGTCGGCAGGCTCAGATTATTGACCCGCATGAGAAAGATGTAGCAGAAGTCATGCAACCTCAGATTGTCAGCGAAGATGCTGAAGAAGGAAAAAAGCCTGTGATTATTGATAACAAGCAAAAACTGCAATGGTATGCTTGAAGTTGACATAGAAGTGTGAGGAAAGGGTAGACAAGAATGCCACAGAAGAGAACTTGACCAGCGTGTGGCACAAGAGAAAGTTCAGGAAGTCGTTCCTTTCATCGTTAACCTGCAAGCCCATCAAGAGAGGAGATGGCTTGGTCATATCAACCAGGCAGAAAATTCCATAGGCCCACTTTGCTAGGGCAGACATTTTGAGCATAATGACCCTCTCCTGTTCAATATGGTACTTCCCATACTTTAAATGGCAGCGTGTACACAACCTCTTCATGTGCCAGATACGTTGTTTGAGGTTAATCTTGATGCGAACAATGTAAAACCTTCCGCTTTTTTATCCTTGTTGGACTCTCGGACTTCAGCTAAGGTATTAGAATTGTGTGGGGTCTTTGAACAAGCATCTTATTAATATCCTCCTTTTCTAAATATATTTCGTAAAGCCTAGCTGTTGTAAAGAGAAGTAGTACATCTTGCTTGAAATAATAAAAACAAGAAAAAAAAAATTATCTATATATATGTAATATGTTTACTATGTGAACTGCTTTAATCTGAATACATGATTGCACTCGCTGTAAAGCAGGTTGGGTTCTACCTCTCATGAATTGTCTCAGGGCTTGGCAAATTTAATCTGACACCTAGAACAAACTCCATTATTTGGTTTAATGAAGGCACTGTGAGAAGTATAAAACTAGGCGTGTTTTGGTCAGTTTTCATACAGAACAGTTTTGCACTCAATCATGAACATGTATATGTATTTTTATATATATATATATATATATATATATATATGTATATATATATACACAAGGCTTAATTTGAACTTCTATGTTACTAGCCAGGATTTAAGAGTTACTTGCCACTGCAAGCCATAGAATACCTACAAGGGTTGAATTTCAACTCACCAGGGATAAATATTCACTTAATTTTGAGCCCTGTAATATAAATATGTCAATAGCTCCTTAGTCTCTGCTCTCCTTGCTCCCTCTGCTACAGTTCTGATCTCTTGTAGTCTCTTCTTCCCTTCTGTCAGTCCCTGCAAGCCTGTCCACTGAGGGTGCCCCGCCAGAAGCACAGGACAATATTTTGCATTGAAAAAAAGGCAAATGGACTCCAGGCAAGCCCTGCCATCTGTGGCTAATTTTAGCATATACGTTGTTAAAGGGTTAAAGGGACACTCCAAGCATCATAGCCACTACCGTCCACTGTAGAGTTATGATCCCAGGAGTACCCTGCCCCCTTATACAAATAATGGGGCAAACAGTTTTGCCATTTTAACTAGATCCCCACCAGGTGCAGAGGGTTCTCCAGTGGCCAGTGATGACATCAGACTTCTGAAGTCGATCCCTCCTCCATTCATTAGCTGAGAACGACTGCTGGCTGCTATCAGCAAATGAATGTATTTCTACCATATGAATATGCACAGAACTGTCATCAGCCGGCCAAGAACTCTTATCTCGGCCTGGTTAATGATGCCCCAATGATGCTGCTGGAGGTGGAGTTACACCTCTGATTGCACCTGAGACAGCAGAGGAGTTAAACTCCATATGAGCAGCATTTCAAATTAGTTTCCACGCACCATGACCACTTCAAATTACGTAAAAACAACTTTAGATTAACAAAGCAGTTTTGGTGTAGAGATTATACCCCTGCAGTCTCACTGCTCAATTCTCTGCCATTTAGGAATCAAATCACATTGTTTATGCAGCCCTAGGCACACCTCCCTGCATGTGACTTATACAGCCTACCTAAACACTTCCTGTAAAGAGTCATCTAATTTTTACCCTTCCATTATTGCAAATTCTATTTAAATGTCATATATATGTATATATTTGCTAAGATAGGTGATTTTAATTAGCCTTGTTAACTGTAAAGCTGTATTTTTGTTTGTGTGTGCACTGTTCCTTTAACTGTATTTTGTATATGTTTTGGTCTTTACAGCAGCACCACTGCTTGGAAATGCATGTTCTGGGTGTGTCCCCAAATCCCATTACACATAATCACAGACATACACAATCACAGACCCACACATGCAGACATACAATCACAGACACACTCACAATCACATGCACACACCCAATCACATATATACACATGATCACAGATCTACACACAGAATCACAGACATAAATATGGTCTTTGACATATTTATTATTAAAGTGCATTGATGTAAAAACATGTTATTTTTATTTTTTGCCATATACACTGTCATGCCTATTGTAATACTGGATGGTTACTCTTTTCCATTTCCAAGTTTCCCTTCCCTTCCTACCCCCAATACAATGTTTATATTCTTGTTGTTATACAAATATGTAAAACTTTAATAAAAATATTTGAAAAGAATCACAGACATACACAGAATCACAGACATACACAAACAGACCCACACACGTACACATACACTCACATACACATATAACTACTGGCATACACCCACAAAAATCACATTAATGCACATTTAATTTAGTAATTAAGACGTCCACCCAGCCTCTCTAACTTGCTCTGGGAGGGCTGGGGTGGATTCTCTCCCGGGTGGCCAGTGGTTGCTGCTGTGATGGGATAACTGTGCACTTACTGCACAGGTCCCTCGTGCACCCAGTAATGATGCGATGCCAGGGTGACGTCATATCCCAGCAACCGGCTCAATGCAGGGTGCGCGAGGGAGCTGTACAGAAACAGCACAATAAGTAATAGGCTCCCGGTCTCCCTCACCACCCGAACGGCAACTGCGCCTCATTAGAAGAGGTTCAGGGCTGCTTTTTGGATACGCCTGTTTTACAGGCATCATCTATACACATAAACTGTTCATTGTTAGATTAAACTGTTTTGGCGAATGTAGTGTCCCTTTAAGTGATCATGGTGCTTAGGCAATAAAACACCTCAAAGTCTAAACAATTCTTGATTTCCATTAGGGAGTTTAATAAAACTAATAACTATAAATAGCACATCAATAATATCAAAAGGTCACTTATTGTCTGGATGGGTAACACCTACACACAGAGAATAGGGAAACAGCAACTTGAATGAAGGAGATAGAAAGAGCGAGATATGTATATGGGACCATGGAGTGGCCGGGCTTAACGTGTGCCATGGTCAAGGATTCAAAAGACGATTAAACAAGCCAGGGTTAAGGATACAGAAAAGTAGAATAGTCCATATGAAGCCGGGTCAGTAACAAGATATACCAAGTTAACAGTACGCACTTGCAGGCAATGATACAACAGGCCAATGATCCCAGGACATCATCATCATCAACCTGCACCCATTTACATGAAGGGGTAAGACTTGTGAAGGGTAGATGATGTGCCCCATAGTTATGATCCTTACAAATTTTATTATAAAATTACTAAAACCTACCGGGTCCTGTAACTTTGAGGACTCCTGTAGGCGGTATGAGGCTGCCATGGTGATCTGGTAAACTCGCAAGATCGACATAGTTCAGAACACATTCTGTACATGGAGCAGCTGATCGGAGTGGCGCAGGACCGGAGACATTGTGGCTGCCATGCGGCTCCCCCTGAGTCTGCAAGTGCTGTGCGGCAGCCCGAGCTATGACACTTATGGGTAGATGATAAAATTAATAAAATACTTGTGTGGAAAAAATTAAGTCTCGTTCCCTATTTTAATTCATGTTTAAAGGCTAAATATACCCTAATATGCTTAAACGAACACTATAGCTTTAGGAATACAAATGTATTGAGAGTATAGTGCGCATGCACGGCAAAATGCAGCGCTAGGCTAGTCAGATGGTCTCTCTGAAAAAAGATGCTGGATAGATAACTCTATTCTCTTGTACATATGATGAGTTGGTGTGATGAGGAAGCTCCCATATCACTTGAGAAAATAACATTTCTCATCAGCTTCGAAATAGACCTGTTATGTGTGGTTAGAGCTTTTAGCCTAACTTTTGTTACTTTAATTCACACCACCATCTTCATCATATAGGATTACTCACTAAAGTCAGAATTCCGGTGAATTCAAAGTGAATTTCAAATTTAAGGTCAAAATAGCCTAACTCAAAACATTCTGTTAGCTCTGCTTTCAGTTTGACTACTCTGGTCTTAAATTTGAAATTCACTTCCCTCTCACTTTAGTAAATAACCCTGATAATCAGTTTAATGCTTAAAGGTAAGAATGCCGTGGTGATCTCACGGCACTATACCATTGACATGAAGTGGTGTTGGCATGGTGAGCGGTCCTTTCATTCATATATTGTATATTGTAATGCTATTTCCTATTAGTTATTTATTTTTATTTTTTTTACCATTAGGATCTATGGAAAGAAACTATAATCTAGGAAGTGAAAGAGGAAAGAGGACAACGATAAGAAGAAATAAAAGGACTGGCAGAGATTGCAGTCGATGCACATTCACTTGAGATGTGGTTCTTAATGCTAACTCCTAGAAATGCAGGAGAAACCGAATGTAAGGAACCAGAGTGGTGGACATATGGAAGGGGACATCCAGCCTCTTTCAGGATTGTCTAAAAAAGATGATGGTGACTTCCTGTTTATTCCAGTACTGGTTTAGAAGATATCTGAACCTATTACGTCCATGTTAGAGATAATTATGAGTCTCCTTCAGGACATGATCAGGAGCAGCTGTAGCCTCTTTCAAGGGCTGATCATGGTGACCACCAGACAGTATAGAAAATGAACAATCAGATCTTCCGCCTGACCAAGTTGTAGAAGCTGATACCCAAAAACTATGCTGTATACACATGCTATGGACCTATGAACGTATCAACCTGCAGCACTGCAATGACATGCACACTCTTGCCCTTTTAAGTTACTATCTAGATATATACTATTCTCCACATAAAAAGCAGTACACTATTACCACATAAAAATTAAGACTGTGTACTTTTTCAATAAATCATCACATTAATATGTTTATTAGTTAAGTAAAATAGTTTTAAATGGTCCCTCTGAGCACTATAACTGCTATAGCGCATTACAGCAGTGGTTATGGTGCAGAGTTCATATGACTTGTGTTATACATATTTTGATTATTTTGACAAAAGTAGGGGCTCTGGTTGCTTACCTACATTTTGGTCTCTCAGCAGCATCTGGGCTGAAGCAGAAGCAAGCTCAGACATTAGCCATCATAATCACTGCGATACTGAGTTACAATAGTTATAGTGCTAAAGTAACCATTAGCCAGTCTAACATTGGCAACAATGCTAATGCAACATAATACAGTTTAATTAATTGGTAAAACTAGATTTTTTTCATGCAAATAAATTTTATTATATATATCAACACACACCACTTTGGCCTTCTCTTCCACAATAATTAGTTTCGCTATAGTGCCAAATGCAATGGACTTCCCATACACTGTGAAATGTAAAAAACGGTGAAATGTAAAAAACTGTGAAATGCGTTGCCAGGTTAATGTCATATCTATTATTTTAATCCTTGCCAAAATGCCTGTTATAAAGACTAAACTCCTATCTATATGGTGTACCAGCCAAACAGTAAGTAAATTGCATAGATTCGATTTTATTTATACCTTCTTCCAACAAATTAACTTGTGCCACTACTCAGCATAACATTAATAGCCAAATGTTATATATTTGGTCTTCAGAATGCAAATGTACATTTGTCATGCATTTCTACTTTTCGTTAAACCAACACCGGGAGATGAGTCCACATTGACTTTAATGGTAGCACATCTCTGGATGTTTGCCCATTTAGTTCTAAAAGGTTTGAGATATTTGAGGAACATGACAAAGAGTTCAGGGTGTTGCCTTGCTCTTCAATTTCCCAAGATCTCAATGCGATTGAGCATCTGTGGAATGTGCTGGAACAACAAATCCGATACATGGTGGTCCCACCTCGCAACTTGCAGAACTTAAAGGATCTGCTGCTAATGTCTTGGTGAAAAAAGGGAAGAAAAGCCAAATACCCCGAGCGGAGTCAGCTTGGTGTGTGTCAGGGGCGGCCAGAATAGGGGATAACCCTCACATTTGTGAAATAAAGAGAAACAGACCTGGTGGGTCTGATAGGAGTTGGACGCCCCCTGGTGGGTATGTATATATTTAAAACGTAGCTTTTAATAGCACAACAAATAAAATAGAAAAACCCTCAAACAGTGAAAAAAACGAAATAAAATAATGAGTAAGGAGAGATAGAATATATGCTCATAAATGGGACATGAAAATATCTGGAAGATGTCTTATAATAAGCACAAAAGGAATCTTCAAATAAAGATAAGTCCCTTCACTGTTTGAGGGTTTTTCCATTTTATTTGTTGTGCTATTAAAAGCTAAGTTTTAAATATATACATACCCACCAGGGGGCGTCCAACTCCTATCAGACCCACCAGGTCTGTTTCTCTTAATGTCTTGGTGTCAGACACCACAGGCCATGTTCAGAGGTCTTGTGGAGTCCATGCCTCGATGCATCAGAGCTGTTTTGGTAGCACGAGGGGGATATTAGGCAGGTGGTTTTAATGTTGTGGATGATCAGTGTATGTGTATCAATAATAGTAGTAGCACTAATATAATAGACACACATTTTTATATCTTGAAATAAAAATGATACAGAGTTATTCAGTAAAGTGAGAATTTTATGGAATTCAAAGTGAATTTAAAATTGAAGGCTAAAATAGTCAAGCTTGATGCATATCTGACTTGCACAACATTTCAATTTCTGCTATTTTGTCTTTTAATTTGAAATTCACTATGAATCCCTGACACTTCTTACTTTAAGATTTCATATGCGAAAGGAAAAAATAAAAAAAAATTATACTTCTCCACCCGATTTGTAATGTGTTTTTTTTTTGCAGTTCCCAGACTTTAATAAACTTTTAAACAAAAATGGAGCATTACATAAAAACATGTTTAGATAAATTATAAGTGATTTTCACGGTTATATACAATGGTGTAAATTCCATAGTGACCGCTACCCCAGTTAATGGTGTAACCCAAAAAAAAAAATGTATGCCAAAAATCATTATAATATTTATTAGGATTTGAAAATAAACACATATAGGCCTATGTAGTAGTTGGCATTTTTTGAATTTAGTTGGTATAGAAGCAGCGACATCACAAGATTCTATAGCTTGACCAGTGCAACTGTCACTCCTTAACTAGCTTTCAAGCGATTCAGAGGAGTTTTCGTGCTGTTATTCAAAAATTGTAAACGAACAAATATGGAAAATCCAACAACCACCGAAACATCATGTGGAGAGAAGAGGACAGGCAAGAAGAGGCAACGGGAGAAGACCGAGAAGAAGAAAGGACCAGACGGGAGTGAAACACAAGAGCATTTGAAGAGAAAGAAGAAATGCGAAGGTAAGAAACAGTACACTGGAGATTGAGGAGGGGATCCATTCTACTAGAGAATATTTAAATTCAGAATGGTTTACTTATATTTAATGTCTCAAAACGCAGTAATACTACTCTGTGTTCTTTAATCACAGTTACCTAATCTAACTTAGCACTGAAGCCTAACTTTAGAAGATTCCAAAAACTACTTCCCCCTTTTGGTTTTCAAAATATAAGGATTATTGGTGGAAGTGAAACGTTCTCAATAAGTTTTGAGCATTTCTTAGCGTTTGTTCATACTAGGTAAGAACATTAAAATATACGTATTTTAAGGTTAAAACCTAGTCAATCAGGGCCCGGAGTAAAAATTTCAATACGTACTGTGTCAAAATAACAATAAAAAAAGTTTACACAATACTAAACACATTTTAACCCCTTAAGGACACGACATGTGTGACATGTCATGATTCCCTTTTATTCCAGAAGTTTGGTCTTTAAGGGGTTAAACAAAAAATAACTTTTTTTTACATATGATGTAACATATGGACTATTTTTACTCTTCCAGAAGGAGCCACCGTCCATCCTGTGGTTTCTCCAATGGACACCAGCATTTCTCTGGAGAGATTTGCCTTTCATAAAACCCTTGGACAGGGCAGCTTTGGCAAGGTATGTAATATCCACCAAATGGTGCCATGTACTGAAAATTTTCTTACGGACAGAAATGAATAGTGAAAGCCTAATATAACACAAGAACCTATTTAGAATAAAACGGAACCCAACTGTACAGATCATTTTTAAAAGTTGTGTATTTAAAAGGTTTACTTAACGGACATGTATCGGAGTTATTCACAAAAGTGAACATTGTTGAGAATTCAAAGTGAATTTCAAATTTAAGGCCAAAGTAGCCAAACTGAAATTATAGTTGACCTGGAGAATCTTTCCAATTTGACTAATTTAGCCTTTCAGGCTTTTCTTACTTTAGTGACGACTACTGTTTGTGTAACTGTCAACAATTACTTAGATTAAAATTATTTCTCTACTTAAAACAATATAATTGTAGTATAACCCTGTACAATACATTGTGCCGTATGCATTTTTTTATGGATGCATGGTGTTATGTTATGAATAATGGCATTTGTTAGTACCTGTTGTATTTTTTAATATGAGTTTTTTTGTCCATTTTACATAAAGTTGTCAATTTTCAAATGTCTCCAACTGTCATGTCTGTCTGCACTTCCTGGTCACTTGATTCCACAATGCTGTTAAATGTTCCTAAATAGAGAAAAAACAATATTGAAGTGGTCTAGCAAACCACTTTCACCTGATAATGTGGCCTCCATGCCTTTCCTGGGCATGATCGCTTCCACTGTGCTCTCCAATAGGGGGTAACCCAAAATAAGCTGTTCCCCCTATTTTTTAGGCCTTATTTTTGTTTACGAGTTACTTATTCCTAAAGAGATACTCTATTCTTACATAGATTATTTTGAAACAGGTTCTCTGCCCCTGTTTCCTTGCACATGTTTTATAACTACATTCAAAAGCCAAATCCCTCATTACATACGCCACTGAGCCCATGCAATACACCTCTTTACCCATACAAGTACTTTTATCCTGAGAGCATGTACAGGAGGACTTTCTGGGGTTTGTAGTCCTGTTTTTGGCATATATATATATATTTTTTGTCAATCTGTATTTTTATTGAGGCATAAGTCAGATAAACAATACAATACAGTGGCGACAACAACTCAAGCAGACAGGCATTAGATAATTAACGGTATAATATCCAAGCATTACCAATATCATCACATATCAATATAAAACATTAGAAGTACAAAGCTATACTTCAGCTTATCTCCTATTTTGGTTCTTTTTTTTTTGTACTTTTGTTAATGGCTTCTCTGCATAAAAGAATGATGTATGTGCATGAGATGTTCAGAGACATGTCCAGAAAGCTAGATGACCCACTCAGTATAAACTATACGACTACTTATTACACTTGTATTCATAAATGAACAACTGTGTAAACAATGACATATCTAACTATGTAATAAAAACAATATATTTACCAAAAAAATCAGTGCAAAGCTATGCCATCATATAGTCTGTGGTATGTCTCCCTGTGGTCAAAGGGGCCTAATTTTATAAGAAAAAATGAGTCTCAATGAGCTAACATACACTGTGTAAATGAAAATGAGAACAGCTCCTGCAGATGTTTGCTGAAAAGTAAGATAGGATAGAGCCAGCACAAGCCAAACACAGCACTGATTGGCCAGCACCTCCTCATAGAGGTAATTGAATTCATGTATCTCTATTTTGGAAAGTTCAGTGTCTGCATGTAGAGGGCAGAGACACTGAATGGCAGTGCTGCACACGGTGCAGCACTGCCCCAGGAAGCACCTCTAGTAGCCAACTGAGGAGTGGCCATCTGAGGTATCACTAGGTTGTAATGTGAACATTGCCTTTTCTCTGAAAATACAGTGTTTACTGCAAAAAAAGCCTGAAGGGACTGATTATACTCAACAGAACAAATACAATAAACTTTAGTTGTTCTGGTGACTATAGAGTCCCTTTAATGTGTAATCAGGACATACTGCAGGAATCAGATATAGAACCACTGGACGCTCAGGATTGCAAATAAAAACCCAAATCAGCGTTTTAGTGAGGCAAAAAGAAACAGGTCCTGCCGCTATCACTATTAGATAAGTGAGTAGAGGAGGTCTGCATGAGACCTATGCCACTATCCTACCACCACATCAGATAAGACATTACAATGAAAAAAAAAAGCAAAGAATCAATAAGGCAGAAGAGGGCATTTAAGAGCACAGCTGGAGTGTATTAAAAAGTGACAAGCTAGGGCTGGGTGCTGCCATGTAACCAATAGGAGCATAGAAGTTAGGCAGTGGGACTGCACAAATTGGGGAGTTCAGACAATTCTTCGACTAGAGTGATGAAGGTTAAATGCCGCTGGTGTCAGCAGCAGAACAGGAGTGAGGCAGGTTGTCCCCAAAAACCCCAAGCCTGCTTTTAGACCTACATCATTGTACCATGGACTTGAAACTGCACAAAGTTCAAGTCCTCCCGCGCTGGGGGTAGCAAAGGGCTGAGGTGATCTTGGGCCACAGTCAGTGTTTAATCCTCTGATCGGTAGGTCAATTTAAAAGGAATGTCCCACTTGTGTTTGAGCAATGCCTAAGGGAGGCCTGCTTGTTGGCATGTTATAATGGGAAGCTTAATGTACCAAAACTAAAAACCCTATTGGGCAGCTAAAGATTTGCACTTATTTCAGCATCTCCTTAAGTGCACAGTTAGTCTGGAAGTGGGCAGCATGACAGCAAGTATTGAGGGTAAAATTGCCCTGGTTGGGGTGGTCAGTAAAGAGCTGCTGGAGATCTGCAGCCTGGGAATGAGCCTACATTGCATCTATGCTACCCCAACCTATCTGCCACCACCTCTAATACATCCCTGATGGCAGATGGACCGAGCAGTACTGGCAGATTAATAACATTGCCCCCTGCCTCCATTGCATGAAGATTATATGAATGTCAGCTTTGCCAGTGGCTGAGTAAGGTGAAAGATCGTTCCCACAGCAGCAGGAAAGACTTGGAATAGACAATCACTAGCACTCAAGCTGCTGTGAAGCAAAAAATAAATAAATAAAGAGATATACATGGCTATAGCATACCCTCCAGGGTTTAATTTTTACTTGCTAGAACAACATTTTAATTTGCCAATGGCTAGTAGTATAATATTAAACTCTGATATATATATTTATATATAAAATGTTAAACTCTGAGATATATATACACACAAATTATTTATAACTGCACTTAATTGAAAATGTGCATAACCTTTTTTTTTATTTTTTTAAACTGACAACCATATTTGTACAGTTTGTGCACCTATTTCTGGCTAATATATGATTATAACTTGCACCTAAACTCCTATAAAGTGAGTGCAGTGTGTGTGTATAGTGGATGCAGTGTGTGTGTGTATAGTGGAAGCAGTGTGCTTGCGAGTAAAGTGGGTTTAGTGTGTGTATAGTGGATGCAGTCAGGGCCAGTGCAAGGATTCTTGCCGCCCTAGGCAACAATCCATTTTGCCGCCCCCTCATGAATGCAACTACATTCCCTCAGATGTTTATTCACTAAACTCTGAATTTCAGTGAAGAGACATTTAAGGAAAGAGACACACTTAGTAGGCATTAAAGGAATCTACAGTGCCAGGAAAACAAACTTGTTATCCAGACACTATAGCTTCCCCCTCTGTCAGACGCTCCCCCTTCGTGGTGCAGAAGGGTTTAAAACCCCTTCTGTCACTTACCTGGGTCCAGCACCAATGTCTTTCGTGCTGGCTTGGGTCCGCCTTCGCTCCTTAATGGCCGCACTCGTAGTGGTATTTCCATGACACTAGGTTTTGCGTGACGCTGAACGTCTCCATGCATAGCCACTAGAGGAGTTAACCCTGAACAGTAATTATTTCAGTTTCTTAAAAATTGCAATAATTACATTTGCAGTGTCACTTACACAATCTCACTAATACCCACACTCTCTCACTGGCATACACACTTACACATTCTAACTAACTTACACATTCTAACACATACACATTCTCACTGACCTACACATTGTCACTAGCACACGCTCACTGACATACACAGTGTCACTTACACACTCTCACTAACACACACACACACTCTCACTGATATACACAGTGTCACCTACACACTCTCACTAACACACACACACACACACACACACACACACACTGACATACACAGTGTCACCTACACACTCTCACCAACATACACAGCATTACTTACACACTCTCACTAACACACACACACACACACACACACACTCACTCTCAATGACATACAGTGTCACCTACACACTCTCACCAACACACATTGTCAGTTACACACTGTTACTAATTCCACACAGTGTCACTTGCACACACACACAGTGTCACTTGCACACTCTCCCTAACACACACACCCAGAGTCACTTGCACACTTTCACTAGCACACACACACTGTCACTCAAACACAAACTCACTCACTTTACATATAGTCACATTTAATTTACACACACAAATACATCAATTTAACACACACACCAATTTACAAACATTCATACTATAAGCAATCCCCCTGAGCCTACCTGGGTGCTGTGAAGAGAAGAGGTCCAGGCAGCATGATCCAGGATGTTACTCTTCTTTCTCTGGGGGAGCAGAAGAGCCATGCACTGTGAGCACAGGCTGCTTCATGTTCCCCTACTTCCTGTGTCCACAGGCAGGGGGCAGCCAGGATACCAGGTCATGACCCGCTTTCCCCTGCTTGCAGGAAGCAGAGTGCTCTGCCCGGGTGCTGGGGATAATGCACATTCAGCTCCCCCAGCAGCTGAATGGCTGTGCTTGGGGGTGGGGGGGGGGGGGTGACTAAGGAGCCGCTCACCCAGCACAGCATCCCCAGACAGCAGTAGGACAGCCCACCAGAAAAGCTCCCGGTGGGCGGCGCCCCAGGCGAATGCCTTATTCGCCTAATGGTAGCGCCGGCCCTGGATGCAGTGTGTGTATGTATAGTGGAAGCACCGTGTTTGTGAGTAAAGTGGGTTTAGTGCGTGTATAGTGGATGCAGTGTGTATGTTTGTGAGTATGGTGAATGCAATGTGTCTGGTGTGAGTACATTGGATGTAGTATGTGTGTGTGTACATTTGTGGGTAGGATAGGGGCTGTGTTCTGTAGGGAGCGAGCAGGTTTGAAAAAATATATATTTTATGCGGGGCGGAGCCTGACAGCTGCGCTTACCGGTTGCACATTTAGTGAGCTCTGCTCAGAAATAATCAATTAAAGCTGTAATTAACGACTACTCTTTGAGATCTTGCCAGCGGACATACTCTTTCGACGGGTGGTAACTGCTGCAACTGAACTTTTAATCTTTCTGACCGAGATCGGCGTCTCACGAAGGAAATGGACCCGCGGCCCATCTGTGGCCAACCTACAGAAACCGCGAGGGAGGCGGCCGATCCCTCTGTTACCTGCTTCATACGACTTTGGAGGTCCTTCCTTCACTCTATCCCCCCCCCCCCCCCCCCGCCGGTGAGGGATATCCCGGCACCCCTTGCTCGTGCTGCACTGGTGGAACACCAGCAAGCCCTCATCAGCAACAGCTGGCCTACAAGAGGCAAGATGGCGGATGCCACAAGCAAACTAGCGTCTCCAGCTACACATTCCACTCTCGTGGAACAACTGGACAAACTATTCGCGGATTTCTGGTCTGCATTTACCCTTTGCTCACACTCTCCAGCTGGGGTTCCGCACACACACACCCACAAACACATACATATGAATATAATCGACACATATACAGATACTGTATATATATATATATATATATATATATATTAATTTAAAAAAAAAAGTTCATAGTGTATTATCTGTCAGTCTTGGTTTTGCTCATAAGTCAAAGTAGTCCCTACTTTCGATTGTAAATTAAAATGAAAAAAAATAATATATAAAAATAACAACTTTGTATTACTTTCCATTTGTCAATATAAGTCATCTAAGTGTGAGAGTAAATGAAAACACAGTACTTCCATGATGATTTTTTTCTCCTCTCTCTACAGGTTGTTTTATCATCTGACCAGATAACCAACAAATGGCTCGCTATGAAGATCATCGATAAGCAACGCCTTATTGAAAGCGCAAGCAGCTGCCTAGTTGAACGCCGGGTGCTGGAAATTGCTGCCGGGAGCAAATTCCTTACCCATGCATATGCCACCTTCCAGACAGAGGTGCCAAAATTATTACCTTATATCAACCCGCTTTTTAAAAAGGAACACTCCAGGCACCATAACAACATAATCAGTATGGCGTTATGGTGCCAGGTCCATGGCTTACTTTTATGGGTTAAATCGTTAATGAACAGTTAACCCCAAAGAGCTGAATTAATGGCTGTTTAACTCTGACTATCTCAAGGGGTGTTTTCAGAAGATTCCCATTCACAAATAGCTTGAGAAACATATGGATTTCTCTCAAGCTGCTTTGTGAATGGGGAACTACTGATTGTCTTTAACCCCGTAAGGACCAAACTTCTGGAATAAAAGGGAATCATGACATGTCACACATGTCATGTGTCCTTAAGGGGTTAAACCAGCATACTGAGGCTTCCTGCTTCAAGATTCAGAGAAAAGCAGAAAGAGAGCTAAACAGTGCTGGATTCAACTCTTTGTGGTTAAACCATTCATTAAGAGTGTAACCACCAAAGGTAAGCCAGTGCCCATTTTCATTAAGTTGTTATGATGCCCAGAGTGTAGTGGTTATGGTGTCAAAATAGCTTTACATAATGAATGATTTTCCCAGCATCCATAGCCCAACCCCTCTTCAGCTGCACATATAATATGAAAAAACACGTCAGCATTTACACATAGAAACATAGAATGTGACGGCAGATAAGAACCATTCGGCCCATCTAGTTTGCCCAATTTTCTAAATACTTTCATTAGTCCCTGGCCTTATCTTATAGTTAGGATAGCCTTATGCCTATCCCACGCATGCTTAAACTCCTTTACTGTGTAAACCTCTACCACTTCAGCTGGAAGGCTATTCCATGCATCCACTACCCTCTCAGTAAAGTAATACTTCCTGATATTATTTTTAAATCTTTGTCCCTCTAATTTAAGACTGTGTCCTCTTGTTGTGGGAACCAAACCAGGATGGCAGTCACTGGCTGAGAGAGCTCAGTATGAGACGATTGCTGTGTGAGATTTCTATGTCTATACACAGCTATATAATGGACTCTCTGCAGCTTTAGATTTTATGCCTGATGGGGATTAAATCATTATTTTCATTGGACTGTTTAGAGATTTGGGAGATCTCAGCATTTCTTAGTTGAAGAGAATGTAACTTCAGAATAATCACAACGTGGAGTTGACTCCAAATACATCTATTTTTTATATATGTTTGGATTTATTGTCACCATACAAATGCTTCCTGGGATGTTTTCGAGTTTGCATTTCCACCAACCTTAGAAAGAGTACTTGGGGCCCGTTGACTATTAATTGATATTTTGTAAGTTTCCCTGACATTATAAAAGGCATGTCAGATCACCATGGGTTTTTGGAACAGATATCAACAGAGCCGGATAAAGACTGCCCAGGGCCATAACCTTTACAATAAAATCGTGTTAGCAAAGATGTGGAATGCAATGACTCGAATACATTATTATTATTATTATTGTAGGCATTTATATAGTGCCAACTTTCCAGCTCTTTACACTATAATAAAAAGAGGAAATTTAACAATAAATGAGACAATCACAAAATGTTAGAGGAACAGTAGTCGATGAGGACCATGCTCAAATTAGCTTATAGTCTAGAGGACATTGGGTATAAAAACACAATAGGAAGACTATCAAGGGGGATAGCAACCAGACAACAAGGTGGGAAAGTAGCAGAAGAGGTGAGAGTGGAGTCTGGCCCTTTAGGAGAGACAGGTTTGTGAAACAGAAGTTACTCTGGCCTTTATAATTATTTCTAATTATATATTACAGGTTCTATATTGTTCCCTCCAGAACCTGTAAAAGTAGTTTACCTCTAACCAGTGGCAAGATGATCTCCTCCCTGCAGCTCTGCTCTGCCTCGGGTAGATGATCACTATTGAGAAGCACTAAAGAAGTACAGGTCCCTGGAAATGCTTCTCACACAGAAGCACTGAATTCAATGTTTCTCTGTGAAAAGTGTCACATCTGCTCTTTCCTAATGCACAGTGCAATCAGGAGGGTGCAACTTAGTAGCTTTATAAAAGAACAGATTTCTCTTGAAATCAATGTTTTTGTAAAGTAAGAAATGAACAGCAATGTGAAAAACCTTAGGTGTTTGGAGTGTTCCTTTTAATACATTTAGAACCTTTGTATGTTTGATTTTTATTATTATTATTATTATTATTATTATAATTATCATTATTTCCATAGCACTGGTGTGTAGCCAGCAACCACATTACTGCTATACAGAATGAAACTATACTCTAAATAGTCTAACCTTTATTCTGCTGGATTTTCTTAATCAGGACCGCCTTTTCTTTGCCATGGAGTATTTAAGCGGAGGCGACCTCTATGATTATCTTGATAAGAATGGAAGACTGGATCTCAGCACCACAACGTAAGATAGCGTCTTAAAGTCATAGAAGGCGAAGGGAGTATGGAGTAAAGACTTTTGCAGGATAGAATACAGGGTGCAGCAGAACCGATTAAGCAGTTTTGAGGGGTTATAAGAAATTAACTGAGGTATATAGAGAAAAACTGTTTTTATTTTCGAATTCAGCAGTAAATACCATTTTATTTAAATTAAGTTTTGAAAATAATGTCCTTGAGAAGGCGGCCATTAGCAGCAACATACTGTTGGAGACGTTCTCTGAAGTTTTGTACCGCTCGTTCACACATATCGCGGGGTATGGCGTTAACTTCTTCAATAATCTGCTCCCTTAGCTCTGGTAGGGTGTGAGGGCGATGTTTGAACACTTTTTCCTTCAGATATCCCCAAAGAAAAAAATTGCAAATGCTCAAATCTGGTGACCGTGCCGGCCACGCCACATCACCCCTCAGAGAGACCAGACATTCGGGAAACCTTTCTTTCAAAACATTGAGTATATTACAGGCTGTGTGGGCTGTAGCCCCATCCTGTTGGAACCAGAAATCCCCCAATTCCTCTTCTTCAACAATCTCTTCCATTCTGGCCTGCAGAAAAATGTCCAGCATTGAGACATAACGTTCAGAATTCATGGTCATGCCTTCACTAGTACGGGCCTATCACTCCGTATTGTGATACACCACACCGTTAGTTATGGGGAATGTAGCGACCTTTCATGAATCATTCGGGAAATCGTGTTATTTTGAGCCCAGTAGCGGAAATTCTGTTTTTTCACAGCTCCACTGAGATGAAAATGTGCCTCGTTGCTACTGAAGAAAGCGGGACCTGTGCAAGCATTTGCTCACACAGATTTCTGCAGTTGGCGTAATCTGCTATACTCAAATCTTGAGCCAACATTATCTTGTAGAGACTAAACTGCAAATATAAATGAAGAATCCTCCTCAGACTGCAGTCTGACATTCCCAAAGCAACAGCATGCTTTCGAGCAGAACATCCTCAATTGCTGCTCTCACTAGCTGCACATTTCCGGTGTGCAAATGGACCTGCGTCGGCCATGTGTACCTCTTCTAAGTGTGGTGCCAGTTTCCTCCAACCGCCTAACCCATGACCGAATTGTGTTTGCATTAGGTACGTTATTGCGCGTAATGTTGAACCATTGCTGAAAAGCTCTTTGCGTCTCGATCACAGATTGGTTGTTTTCTAAATACGCCCGCACGGCAAAGCCTTGATGTACTCCAGTCCAAACCATATTGGCTACTGAAATGAGGTGATGGACGGAACACAATGAGACTAGGTGTACCTGCCTCCACCCACCACAGCCCGAGCATTGACCCCTCAAAACTGCTTAATCGATTCTGCTGCACCCTGTATTTACTAAATAAATTATAAGGCATTAGGTCTCAAAGAGAAGGTTTGTAAAAGTGGGTATAAAGAAATACCACCATTAAAGGGGAACTCTAAGCACTACAATAATTTCATCTCACTAAGGGTTCGATGTAATATCTTTGGATAGGCTTTTCGAATGATTTAATTTTCTGAAAAATATTTTAATATTTAGAATTTTTTTTAAATTCTTTATTGTTATTGTGCAGAGTTGTACATATAAGGATTACAAGACATATCAAATAAAAGCCAATGCAGCAAGAACAATTGCGATAAATGACAAGCCAAGGGGTCTGCACATTTTACAATTTATACAGCATGAATTAAACTAATTATGTCCAAGTACTAAGTTAAATGAAGGCTGGAGGACAGACAGCTTGTTAAAGTCATGGAGGTTAATAAAACGAGAGATAATTAGCATCGACATGAAAACATGCTTAACTTCTGTAGGTAGTAGAAACACCCTGTCCACCTATGTAAACGTGGCTAGGAGATACTGAAAAGTAAAACTGCGAACGAGGTCATGAAGTAAATACCACTGGTCTGGGGCATTATGATTCGGTTAGCAGGAGTAATGGTAAGTCCCCGAGCATATAGCTTTGCCCAGAACTCCGCACAAATGCGGTCAAAAGTCAGAAGTAGCTGGTCCGCATGTATCGAAAGGCCCGGTAGCCATCTTGAGTACTAGGCCTCGATCTAGTGATACCCCGGTAGGGTTAGATCTTGTCGAGGTGCCCACACAGTGGGGACTGATATATTCCAACACATTCCAAAGGGGGAAGGGGGGAACAGGGCTCGGAGTCAGCAGGTGTCACTTCAAGGTTTTGTTTAATAGTTGCCCCAGGAGCCCTACTTCAATTTATGTCCTCCTGGGAACAACCTACAAAAATCCTGACACCAAAACATCAAGGCTTGCTTTGCTCCAAATACCAGATCATCAAATCTCACAAATTGGTGCAACACTACTCAAAATCTCAACAGGGTCTACCCTAAGACATTGCCCTCCTGTTGGAGGTACCTAATTTTGGTCAGATCAATACTGCATATATTTTTGGAATGTCCTTTCATTGTTCGTTTTTGGAAATGGATACACAAGGCCACTACTTCAAACACAGGTGACATGATGTCCTCCTATCCTGTGGAAATGCTGCTAAACCACACTAAGTTACCTATTTCCACTTGCAAAAAAACTATTTCAGAGCATTTGTGGACAGCAGCCAGATCCTGGGTCCCTGAACTTTGGATGTAGACACCTGCCCCTATATTTTAAGGTTCGCTGTATTGGGTGGAAGAAATTAAACAGATAGAGGAAAATACTTGGTGTCTGGCAGGCAGAACGGATAAACACTTGGAAACATGGTGAACTTCCTAACTCATCCTTGCTAATATTTATGGAAGTCCACTTAAACTCTTAGACTTTGCTTTGGAGTTTATGATCGCACTTTCATGTCCTCCCACTCAACATTCTCTTCTCTTTTTAATATTGGTGTTATACCCATTCGTTTCAACGCCAGTAGGGAACATGTGTTCTTGTTCCTGTTTCAAAGTCTTTGCCCACAATCCAGCACAATGTTGTGATAATGTTATGATAGGTGTAGATTGTATTGTCACACTGAGTGGTTGGGGATTGACTTAATGTATAACTTGGGTTTTCTTTCCTTCTGCATCCTATTTCCATACTGTATTTTACTCAGTGTTGCACGGAAAACCTTTAAAATAAAGATTGTCAAATAAATAATTAAAAAATAAATATTCTCATGTAGGCTGACCATCTCGTTTTGTTATGTTTTTTAAATGTCTTATTGAATCACTTTATACCAAAGGTCCCGACTGTATATTCCATATTAAAAATCGTAATAAAAATGGATACATGAAAGAAAAAATAGTTTGACATTGAACGGAAGGATGGCACCATGGACTCCAGACACTATGTCCACTTCAATGAGATGATGCAGACACATTGCCTACGGTGTCACTTTAACTCTCTCAAAACCCTGTTCTAGCATTTTATCTGACTCCCCCAAAAAGCATTACATTACAAAAACATTACAGTTCCATAGTTAATATGGAAAGTGAGACTTTCCTTCCCAGTTTATTTCAGTTTATAAAAATCAATAAATTAGAAAAGATAATGGCACGTGTGCCAGATTGACATGTCCCTTTCACAAGGTTTAAATTATTTCTTCACATTTAATATTTGACATTTGTATCTGTCGAGGGGTGCGGGAGGTTTTTTAATCTTATGTGGCATAGTGGATTTCTCAGTTTCATTACAGATAAGGTAATTTTGGTCAGAGTTTTAGTGCACAGCAAGATTTAGAAACACTTGTTTAGCGCAAATGGTCATTCAATGTATGGAATGTGTTCGATCATAACATTAAAGGGACACTATAGTCACCTGAACAATTTTAGCTTAATGAAGTAGTTTTGGTGTATAGAACATGCCCCTGCAGCCTCACTGCTCAATCCTCTGCCATTTAGGAGTTAAATCCCTTTGTTTATGAACCCTAGTCACACCTCCCTACATGTGACTTGCACAACCTTCCATAAACACTTCCTGTAAAGAGAGCCCTTTTTAGGCTTTCTTTATTGCAAGTTCTGTTTAATTAAGATTGTCTTATCCCCTGCTATGTTAATAGCTTGTTAGACCCTGCAAGAGCCTCCTGTATGTGATTAAAGTTCAATTTAGAGATTGAGATACGATTATCTAAGGTAAATTACATCTGTTTGAAAGTGAAACCATTTTTTTTTCATGCAGGCTCTGTCAATCATAGCCAGGGGAGGTGTGTGTGGCTAGGGCTGCATAAACAGAAACAAAGTAATTTAAAGGGACACTATAGTCACCTGAACAACTACAGCTTAATGTAGTTGTTCAGGTATGATCTATAGCTCCCTGCAGGCAATCTAATGTAAACACTGTATTTTCAGAGAAAATACAGTGTTTACATTGATTGATAGGAATACCTCCAGTGGCCGTCACTCAGACGGCCACCAGAGGGACTTCCTATCATGCAAGGCCCTAAAAAGGCCCTGTACACGTCAGACGTATTAAAATACGTCTGACGTGTGCAGGAGAGAGAAGGCACTGTGTGCGCGCCTTCTCTCTCCAGCCTGTCAGCAGAGGAGGGGGGCGGGCAAAGACCGCTAGCTGAGCTGTCAGTCAGCTCAGCTCGTGGCCGCGCACACCGCGTGCATGCCCTCTGAAGTATGTGCGCATGTGTGCGAAGTCGCGCATGCGCACAAGGGAGCAATGACGCTTCCAAATGGAAGCGTCTGATTGCTCCCTGCATGCGCCGGCCTATTTCGTCAATTTGACGAAATAGGGGGCGCGGCTTCACGAGGCTCCCGGCGCTGGAACCAGGTGAGTAAAAAACTCTGCCTGGAGAGTCCCTTTAACTTCTAAATGACAGTGAATTGAGCAGTGAAATCACAGGGGAATGATCTATACACTAAAACTGCTTTATTTAGCTAAAGTAATTTAGGTGACTATAGTGTTCCTTTAATATAGTAACATTTCGCCATGCTAGATAATGGCATTAATAACATTTCTCCGTAGTAGATAATGGCATTAATATAGTAACATTTCTCTGGGTAAGCTCATTTAAAAAGTTCAGTCATGATACTGTTTTGTGTATGGAAACATTAATCAAGCTGCCTGCTAAACATCAAACTCTTGTCCATCAGATTCTTTGCTGCTGAGATAGTCTGCGGACTTCAGTTTCTCCATCGATACGGCATTGTCCACCGGTAATTAATACTGAACTATTTATAAGGTGTTTTCTCTACACTGGGAGTTATATCTTTTTAATTATATTATAGTTTATTGTTTTTACTTTGCTGTATCCACCACTCTTCTTTGTCCATCATAGATGATTTACATAAAGAAAAGCCTCAGAATAGTTTTAAAAGCCTCCCATTATAAGGAGTTTGACTTCCTACCTAGGGTTGGCTCTTCAATTACACTACCAATTACACTTCAATTACGCTACCATTAAGCAGGAACTCCCGCAAGCTCTCCAGAGCTAAGACCCAGAGTGTAGGTCATTTGCTGAAGTCCTGAAGGGCAGAGCTTAGCTCTGGAGAGCAAACAGATGTTCCAGTTTAGGAATTCCTGTTTCTCTAGCAATGACAGTGGAGGCAGTGATCCCAGGCAAGGAGTCCTAATTTTCCAAACCGATTTAACTCCTTACCATTAAGCAAGCTGTAGTGGTTATGGTGCTTGGAGTCTTGCTTTAAAATCATTGCTCCTTCAACTAACCAACTTTAATCTGGACATGTTACTTTGAAAAAACCTAGAGACTCCTCACTGACAGTTTCCTAGCACCATCACAACTACATGAAGCAATAGTTATCCCTTGTTCTCTCCAGATAACTTTGAAGGTGTTCTCCTTTCTTTCTTGATCAGAGCATGGGAGGTGTTACGGTATATTATTTTGAGCAGCAGTTGCATTGCAGAGGACAGTTCTGATTCAAGATATTGCTAGCACAGGCTTGTGGACAGGGCTGGATTTAAAGGTTTTCCGGGCACTGTAAAATCCTGGGGTGCCCCCCTTCCTCCTGCCCCCCATCTCATGTCGCTGAAGGGGTTAAAATCCCTTCAACACTTACCTGAATCCAGTGCAGAGGGTCAGGCTCCGCCCACGCTCTTCCCCGGCCAACGTCCGCCGGCAGGGGGAGACCTAATGCGCGTGCATGGCAATGTCTGCACACGCATTAGACCTCCCCATAGGAAAGCATTACTAAGAAGCCGGAAGTCCCTCTAGTGGCTGTCTAGCAGACAGCCACTAGAGGAGGAGTTAGCCCTGGAAGGTAATTATTGCAGTTTATAAAAACTACAATGATTACACTTGCAGGGTTAAGGGTGATGGGAGTTGGCACTCAGACCACTTCAATAGGCTGAAGTGGTCTGGGTGCCAACAGTGTCCCTTTAACATAGGGGCTGATTTTTTTTGACACTACTCTTGCTACATGCTCTTGCTTAAGTATGGAAACAAAACTGGTGTCGACTGGCAGACAATAATATTAGTTAAAGTAAAGCTGACTTTGAAGCAGCAAGAGCATATGCATAGTGCACACTCTCTCTAACACTGTGGCATGTTCCCTTTCTTCTACACTCACTACATACATGTTTTCTCTGTCCCAGACTGTATAGTAAGAAGGTCAGGAGAGGAGTGAACCATTGATGCCAAGCTCAGGGTGATGTCTGCACAGTATGCTCTTGGTTGATCATCCTGAATGATTGACGGGCAGCCTGATGTGCATTCACGCCAGGCTGACCATCTGATTCTTTGTGCAGACACAACCCCTTTTTGGGCATGTTTGTCCCATTGGACGGTACTAGTTACGTGATTCACATCAGTGGCCCATCCTCTTACCCCGCCCACCGAAATCCTGCTTCACTGGACACCGGTGTTAGGAGATATGTATTCACTTGTAAGATGAAAGCGAGAGGGTATGTGTTTTCTGATGGCTATATCCTGTAAGTTTCCCTCCAGCACCACCGCCACTAGATACAAGACGCTTGGGAGGTATAACTGTTTTAGTGTTTTCTGTCGATAAGATTCTGGTATTAGGCCCAACATAATTGTCAGTACTAAGCCCAATGGGCTCTTAATCTTCCCTGTTTGGAGGAAGTGACTGCACGCAGGGCCGGACTGGCCCATCGGGATACCGGGAAATTTCACGGTGGGCCGTCGGCACCTGGGGCCGGTCAGACAGCTGGCTGTGCTGGCAGCCGCAGGGGACGCTGTGCTGGCGGCCGCAGGGTGAGTTGAGCTGTGATGTCTTTGTTCTACACCCCCGCGCGCTACTTATTGAGACCGAGCTCCCGGATATGACGTCATATTCCGGCCCCGGTCTCATTGAGCTGCGCGCTGGGGAGCAGAACAAAGACATCACAGCTCAACTCACCCTGCGGCCACCCGCACTGAGCACAGCCAGCTGTCTGCCCTGCACGACCCCCTGGCAGGTTTGTCAGTGTGAGTGTGCGTCTGTGTCAGTGTCATAGTGTGTGTGTCTGTGTCATGGTATGTGTGTGTGTGTCTGTCTGTGTCATGGTGTGTGTGTGTCTGTGCCATGGTGTGTGTCAGTCTGTCAGTGTAAGTGAATGTGCGTCTGTGTCAGTGTCATAGTGTGTGTGTGTCTGTCAGTGTGAGTGTATGTGTGTGTCTGTCTGTGTCATGGTGTGTGTCTGTCTGTGCCATGGTGTGTGTCAGTATGTCAGTGTAAGTGTATGTGTGTCTGTCTGTTATGGTGTGTGTGTGTCTGCCTGTGTCATGGTGTGTGTGTGTCTGTGTCATGGTCTGTCTGTGTCATGGTATGTGTGTCATGGGGTATGTGTGTGTCTGCCATGGCGTATGTGTGTTTCTGTGTCTGTCATGGTGTATGTGTGTGTCTGTGTGTGTTTAAAAATATTGTTTTTACTCCCTTTTTTTCCCCCCCACACCGTACTGGTCTCCCCTCGACTGGCCCTGCCTCTATGACTGAGATCATCAAGCTTGATGATCTCAGCCAATACAATGCTTTGCCATAGGATTGGCTGCAAAACGCTACACCAATCAGCATTGAATGAATGTATCTCTATGAGGAACCTTCAGCGGCTCCAGAGCGTGGAGGCCCTAAATGTGGGTGCTGCACACAGGAGGCACCTCTTGTGACCATCTGAGTGTCTGTCACCAGAGGTGTCACTAGGAAGCAAAGTAAACACTGCCTTTTCTCTAAAAAGTCAGTGTTTACATTGAAAAGCCAGCAGGGACATGCTACAGACACCAGAACCACTACATTAAGGTGTGTGTGTGTGCCTGCTAGTGAGTGAGCTTGTGTTTTTATGTCAATGAGCTTATGTATATCAGTGAGATTGTTTGTCTATGAGGCTGTGTATCAATGAGCTTGTGTGTGTCAGTGAGATTGTCTGTGTCTGCATGTGAGTATGCTTACTGTATAATTAAATGCTTTACTCTGAAGGGACCAATATTTCACATTAGAAAAAGCAATATATATTTGAGATATATATTACTCAATCATCCGGGGTGGCAAGACATAGCCTTACATATTACATGCGACAATATATGGCGCAATGACTTGGGGCTGGCATAGATTTTTTTTTTTTTATTTGTATCCCCAGTCCGGCCCTGCTTGTGGGGTCCTACTACTTTAAAGGGGGCACCTGCATTCCACTTTCTCTGAGACATACTAGCCTATATAAGACATTGGTTAAAGGGATACTATTGTGACAGGAATACAAAGCTGTATTTCTGTCACTATCGTTCTCCCTGCCTACCTGGTGACTAAAGGGTTAAAAACCTTTTAACAGAAATTACAGAAATAGGACTCGCTTTTTTTTCTTTACAGCGATATAAAGCCCGAGAACATCTTAATGGACAGCGTGGGGCACCTGAAGATCGCCGACTTTGGCTTAGCACTGGAAAACATCCGAGGAAGGAAAAAAGCCAAAGAACACGCTGGAACCCTGGGCTATATTGCGCCAGAGGTGAGACAAAAACCATGGCTTATGAACATACATTAAATGGCTCTGCAGCAGTTAGGCTCGCTATCCATCCTATGAGGAATATATTTCCAAACGGAATTAAGAAATTACAAGTTATTTTTAATGTAGTTCCAGTACGTGACTGGCCTAAAGCTTCACATCTGGGAGCACACATATTGTAGTCCACATTCTGTGTGTAGTTGGGGTGACTAAATGTATACAACCATGAACCATCCCTTCCGAATTCAACTAAACCATTCACACATTTACTCACAAAAATAAATAGAAGATTATATGTAAACCGTTGTTTGGCGAGAGGTTGATTTGGATTCTCTAAGTATGTTGGCAAACACTTTAGCAGGAAAGATCCAACGCGTGGTGTTTTTTGTAAGAAATAAACAATTGAATTCAGGGCTGGTGCAAGGATTTTACGCATTTTGCCTACACCACCCCTCCCCCCCAAAAATGCATCTTCGTCTGTGCCTCTCTTAAACCCCTCTTGAATGTCTTAATTTCTTTCTTAACCCCTCTTACACCTCTTTATGTTCTTACACCCCCTTTAGTCTTATTTCCCATTTTTCTACTTTGTATGTCTTATTTTCCCCTGAGCCCCTTTGTGTGTTTCTTAGTCCCACAGTCACTTTGTGTTTCAATTCGTCACCCACAGTGACAGTCTCTTTTTTTCTGTGTGCCTCTTCCCCCAGAACTTTTACGTGTCTCTTTTTCCTCCACAGCCCTGTGTGTGTGTCTTTTTTCCAAGCCTGTTTTGTGTCTATTTTCCCCATCCTCTCTGTGTCTCATCCTCCCCTTATCCAGTCCATCTGTGTTTCTCTTTCTCCCCCCACAGCCCCTTTCGTATACTTCTCTTACAGCCCCTTTTGTGTCTTTTTCCACTTCCCCTGTGTATGTATTTCTTCCCTCCTTCACCTCCATGTGTCTTTCTCCCCTTTTACAGCCCCTGTGTCCTTCTCTTTTGCCCTTTCCCCAGCCCCTGTGTCTTTCTTTCCCCCACAGCCTGTTAGATATGTCTCTTCCACCCCAGCCGCTTTGTGTTTCTCTTTCTCCTCTTCCCCAGCTCCTGTGTGTGTCTCTTCCGGCTCCCTTCTAGCTGATAATCTCGCAGATTGCACCACCCATGCCTGTGCACCCCGAGGCAGCCGCCTGTGCCGCCTTATGGTCGCGCCAGCCCTTATTGAAAGGTTTAGCTGACCTACAATGTCCAATACAATCTGCATTAAGGAGCACAGATACAAAATATGTGCAGCATGTTGGTTTTCTTATCAAGAGACATTATATGGTACAGAATGTAATGTCCTGATTCCACAAATAACTGTATATCTTATCGATTCTTATCTTGAAATATACCTGACAGTACTAGTTTATTAAAATAAATCTTGATTTTTATATCTTCAGATGCTTCTCGGACAACGTTACAATGCTGCTGTGGACTGGTGGGCATTTGGGGTAATCCTGTATACCATGGCCACCGGAGAATTCCCATTTTATTGTGGGAATACTAGTGAGACCTTGGTGGCTTCAGTGCTTCAGGATACTCTGAGCTACCCAGAGTGCCTAAGCACTGCAACACAGGATATCCTAAAAAAGGTATGTATGATCAAGTTCTGAATTATGCAAAAATATTTATCATTTATTTCCAATTCTTAGAGATTGCTTCCACAATTCTCATTGGCTCTTGCGTATCATTACTGTAAACACAGATATATGGAATTTGTATCACCCAACATATGGGCATGCAGTTCTAGCTGCAGGGAAGGCATTCCCCCCTCCCCCCCCCCTCCCCTCCTTGAAGCCCTGCCATTAACAAGCGGAAGAGCTGCTGAAGGAGGACCAGGATGTGATCTTCACCTCTGCTGGGTGAAGGCACTTCACTTCTTGCAAACCCTGGCTCCAACTAGAATGGGAGAGTTGCCATGGTAACAGCAACAACGCTGTGAAAGTCTGGGCTCGCAAGAATGAGAGGATCAGCCACCAGAGGGGAAGGCTGAGAGCCTCCTGGTCCCTCTTGGCCAAACTCTGCAAAGACCCGGGGAGGGACATCCTTTTGTAAATTTAGGGCCTGGCTTGCCAGACCACTTACAGGTGTACGATCTGTACCCCCTTAATGTCGGTCTTGGACCCCAACCTGTAAAAAGCAGGAGGGAGGGCAAACAGAACATATGCGCACATTACAGACTGCCAGCAAACACCACAGACTGCCAGCACACATACACATTATACAGAGATGGACAGAGGGAGAGACTATGGAGTGAGGCAGTGGGTGGGACACTTTGGGTTACTGACTAAACTCCAATTTTTCACAAATTAAAGAGACACTATAGTCACTAGAACAACTAGCTAATGTAGTTGTTCTGGTGTCTACAGCCTGTCCCTGCAGGCCTTTTAATGTAAACACACTGCCTTTTCATAGAAAAGCCAGTGTTTACATTACTGCCTAGTAACACCTGTAGTGGCACTCACTCAGACGCTGAGCACTGCCCATAGAGATGCACTGATTCAATCAATGGTGTATACACAATCCATGGGGCCCTGGTGTGAAACTGATCCGTGGGATCCCTCCCCTCGCTCCCCCCCACAGACACACACACAAACATACAAACAGACAGGCAGGCAGGCACACATACATACAGACACACACACACATACAGGCATACATACAAACAGACAGGCACACACACATACAAAGACACATACACACAGACAGGCACACACATACACATACAGACAGGCACACACATACACATACATACATACATACAGACAGGCACACACACATACAAAGACACATACACACAGACAGGCACTGATTCAATCAGTGGTGTACACAAAATCCATGGGGCCCTGGTGTGAAACTGATCCGTGGGACCCCTCCCCTCGCTCCCCCCCACAGACACACACACAAACAAACAGACAGACAGACAGGCACACATACATACATACAGACAGACACACACACACACACTCACAAAAGGCATACATACAAACAGACAGGCACACACACATACAAAGACACATACACACAGACAGGCACACACATACACATAAATACATACATACAGACAGGCACACATACATACAGACAGGCACGCACATACACATACACACATACAGACACACACAAACATACATACATACAGACAGACACACACAAACATACAAACAGACAGACACACAGGTACACATACATACAAAGACACATACATACATACATACAAACAGACAGGCACACACACATACAAAGACACATACATCCATACAAACAGACAGGCACACACATACACGTACATACATACAGACAGGCACACACATACACATACATACAGACAGACAGACACACACACACATTAAAACAAACACACACAATGTTTAAGTCACCCTCCTGTTTTCTACCTTTTAGGTGCAGGAGGGTGACTTTCTCTGGGGTCCAGTGGTGGCTCGGGTTGATGGGAGTCAGAGTTCCCACTCTGACTCCCTCTGCTTCCTCCCCCGCGGGCTCTGTGATAGCTGGGAGGAGTGACGTGCAGTCACTTTCTCCCAGCAGTGATGATCTCGCTGTTAAAGTGCCGCAGTGCAGACCGGGCCCCCTTACAATCCATCTCCATTGGGTTGCCCTAACAGCACGGGCCACCTGATGGACCCCTTCATGTGCGGCTCCGGCGGTTTGCCGCGCGGGCCGGGAAGCACAAGAGATGGCGGCGGGTATCCGGTTGCAGGGGTCCGCAGGGCGGCCGGGCCCCCTAGAGGGATTCTAGGGGGCCCGGTCTCAGCTGCTACCCCTGCGACCGCGGTATGTACGCCACTGGATTCAATGCATCTCTATGAGGAGATGCTGACAGGCGCAGCACAGCATTTTGCCGCCCATGCGCAATATTTTCTATGGGAAAGCATTGGATTGGCTGATAACGTCAAATGTGATGATCTCAGCTATATAGGCAGAGCCAGTCACTGAAAAAAAAAGGTACATTTAATACCTGTATATAATAACAAACTGCAAAGGGGTCGGAAACCTAAAGAGAGTTTTATACCGCGCATCATGTAACGCTTACCATTAAGATGTAACACTATAAACAGTGTAGTTTTGATATAGCAGCTACCAGGTCACTCTGAATGGTTTCTGTCATAGTAATGAAATAACATCTCCCAATAGGAGGCTGCAATTGCTAACCTATCTTTTCAATGTTGCACCAAGCTGAAGCTGGTGGTAACTGGACTGAGTTAGTGAATGTTTTTGGCCAGGTGATACTTTTTTTTCATATTCAATGGAAACCAGGTGTTTTTCTCCTGCTAATCTCTATAGAAAGCGTTACTAGTAGTGATGTCCCGAACAGTTCGCCAGGAACTGTTCGCTGGCGAACATAGCTTGTTCGTGGTGAACGCGGCGGGCGAACATATGCGATGTTCGGTCCGCCCCTATTCGTCATCATTTAGTAAACTTTTACCCTGTACCTCACAGTCAGCAGACACATTCCAGCCAATCAGCAGCAGACCCTCCCTCCCCGACCCTCCCACCTCCATGACAAAAATTATTTGACAACATGCAAAATGTCTGTCAGTGTGAAGTTGGACACCTTGTACTTTGCAGGATTTGAGACTTTGCTTTCTGTTAGAGATATTTGTATTATCAGTTATATCAATTGCGGTTTGCTTTTTGTTTTTTTAATAAAGGTAATTAAAAATGTATTTCACACACTCTTCTGTTCCTCTTTACAGCTCCTGCAAAAAGAACCTGCCATGCGGTTGGGGCGAAAAGGCCTAATCCGTTCTCACAGCTTCTTCCAGTCTATTGACTGGGAGGAGTTGGAGGCCGGACGGGTAGAGCCTCCCTTCACGCTAAGTACAGTAAGTACATTAACAGAAAAGTTAAATATAAAGCAGTTTATAAATCTGCCTATAAAATCTTTAAAGAGAGAAAATGGCCATTGAGGTGGGTGATGCCATTTGGTGGATGTTGTTGTTATTTGACCGGCTGGTTATCTGCAGATTCTATATCTCCTGCTACCTAAAGATGTTGCTACATAATAAAATGAGCTTTACATAAGCATTGGATGTATATATTTTTTTTTACCAATACTGTAAAATATTTGATGACATCTTAAACTGGGAATTGTGAGGAATTTTTAGAGGATTATTTTTTTTTAGTTTGTCCAAAAAGCCAGACTGGAAAAATTATCCTATTCAGGTATTTCTCCAGCTTTGTTGCTCTGACCCAACTTTTTTTTGGCAAAACCCTCATTAATTCTACATTATTCCTGGTTCAGTAAAAAACAACAACAATTTGTTTAATGAAGCTCTGCTCAGCTCTTAACTACAATACAGTAAAATAGAAGTGTTCAATGCATTGAAAACATCTTAAAAGAGAGATTATACTGATTTTTCCTTCCTAGTTGACAGGAAATTATCTATCCTTTGCTTCATATTTTCCCTCACCGGCCCTCCACCTGTAAATATTTCCTCCTTTACATTTCTTCCCCCGACTCCTCACCATTTTGTCGTTTTTCATTCCTTCTTATTACCTCTACCCATATTTGTGTCCTTAATTTCCCCTTATGTTTTCTTTTAACTCCCAAGTGCGGCATTATATAATTTATCTCGATATTGTTGCATATTTCTTCCCAGCATATTATATATAAAAATATGTTCATACATAAATTACAAATTTAAAGACAAACAGGCATGGGGAAATGTTTGAACTGGAATGAGAAAAGACTGAAGCACATGATTATGCGCAGTGCTCTGTGGTATGCTAAAAAGTGTATCTCTCGTCACATTGTAGCCATCTATGGACGAAGTGAAATCAGTGGTGATGCAGGAGAAAGCCTTATCATCGGCAGAACCCCTGAAAACACCTGTTGGGCCAGAGAACCTGAAATTATTCTGTGGTTTCTCTTTTATTAGCCCGCAATTTAACATCTCATCCCAGTCCACAGCAGCAACTCCGTTGTAGAGAATCAACATCTGCTCTCTATGGCCTGACTACAGTGGACATTGCCAAGGTAAGGTAAATGCTGAAATATAGATAAATTGGAAATACATATGTATTACAATCATATTAATTAAAATATATAAGACAGGCCTTTTGGGGGGCATTGCTGCTGTTAAATCAGTTAGTAAATAGCATTTTGGTGTAACTCAGCATTTTGGTGTAACTCAGGTGATGCAAATAAATAAATAGTTGAAAAATTCCAATCCAAGCAAAATGATGGTTCTATGGAAACCGAGAAAAAACAGTGACACCATTAGCTATTTACTAAATGGCATGGCAAATTTACAAGCGTAAAATAACATGTTTTTAGCATAAATGTCATAGAGACCTGCTTTCTTCTGTGGTATTGAAACAGTGATAAATTAACAGAATCTTTGATAATAAAGTCTTTGAAACCCCACCATAGAGAGCTGATGGCAAGACTTGCCCAAAAATGTGGTTACATGTACAGTAATAATCTTGGTTGAATGAGAGACCTGTTACTCGACTATGATTGGTTAGCTTTATAAGTCAATCGTAGGAGACTAAAAAAAATATTCAAGCTTTACAAAGCCCTGTTTACCACCCAAGGATTAAATGACCAGAGGCTACTTTTGGCATCCTGCCGTGGGAAGTTAACCCAAGCCAGCAGAGGAACTTGTGGTGAGACTCCCTTCAGAGTTCCCAAAGACATAACTGAGATGCTGTTTAAATTAACCCATGCTTTGCAGTAACACTTAAAAATAAGGTCTTGCATTTGTATACCGTACGTTTTTCTTTTTTAAGTTTTGCATTATACCTGCTGAATAAACTGTTATTGTAACACCATGGGTACCTTTTATTCTGTTTAAGGTACATCAGCATCCATCTCTCGAAGGAGAAGACTGGTAGTGTCCATAAGACAAACTGTTGGTAACATATATAAGAACTTGTTGTATTTATCATAATAGTAATAGTGTAAGTTTTAAGAGCTCTGGCTATTGTAGAGATGCATAACAATACTCACATGTCACACTTTCCCCCCAGACAAGCTCATTTTTTTTAGGCAGAAGAAACAAAAATTCAAGACATTCAATCAAGACTCTGGTCCCATAGTGTTACAAGGGACAGTAGGAGTAGGTACTCTCTGACCCTCAATTTGGATTAAGGGGATTGGGGGGGACTACCCTAAACCTTAAATGAGATTACCATACTTCCCACACCTGGGAGAAGGGGATGGGACAATTCGTCATGCCCTTAGTCTGTAAATTCTCTTTTTGAACTGCTTACACAAAAGTTGAAAAAAAAAAGGGGAGGCTTTTCGGCGGGCTGTCTCTGATTAATTATGGGAACAAATAAACTCACTTTTTAAAATTTGTTTATTAACAAAAATAAAAGTGTATAAAAAAAGTGTATGAGAAAGTCAGTCTGCTATTTCCTCTTTCGTTACATGCGGAGGTCTCAGAGATGAATTTTGAGACTTGTACTCGGTGACTAGAACCCTCCACAAAGCTGGATCAGAAGGAATGTGGCTGTTGATTTTGGAAGAACTCTCTGGACATGGAAGTTATAGTCAAACTAAAGGATTATTTTCTAAATGTTTGCAATAATCGGCCCAGAAAATAAATTAGGCCCTAAGAGCTGGTCTTCTAGACAATCAATTATTTCAATTTGAAATTATAACTGTCTATCAATTTTTCATGGCGAAGCTGTACCCTTCAGGAGCATATACGCCGTGTGGAAACGCGAGAATTTCAAAAAAATGTTTATTCGCCATTCATGATCTACTGGACCAAATACTGGATTAAGTTGTAATCTTTTTGCAGGAAGAGCAAAAAAATTATTTAAAAAATAAAACCAAAACCAATGGGCATACCACTATTTGTGGTAAGGAATGTATTCTTAGCACCTCTGGAATTGTATTTCTAGGACTTAACTGAGCATCTGCTCAAGAAAGGTGAACCTCCTCAAAAAGGTAGTGACCACTATTGGCACTACATTCAAGAGGAAGAAAACCATGTAGCAATTTATTGGATTTCCAAATTTCTACATTTCTTTTTAGTTACTTCAAAGATGGTACCAGCCTGCTGTACTTTCACAGAAGACAATATACGGGGTCAGAAAAAGCACATGGAGCCTTTGAAAAGGTGTTTTACCACTTCACCACCATAAATATTTTACTACTGCCAGATCCATAAAAACTATACAAGACAACCCTGGATATAATACAACAGCATTATTTGGAAGAACTTACTATGGGAGGCAACAATATCTTTCAGAAGCATCTACTCCTTGTGGAAACATGGAAAATGCTTTATTCGCCATTTATGATCTACTGGACCAAATACGTGGTGTTCAGCCTGGATAATGTCTGGAGCTGGATATAATACAATGGTGTTCTTTGGAGGAACTTCACTCAAGGCATTTGTATGACTGTCTGAGTGACTTGCTATGCGAGGCAGCAATATCTTTCAGGAGCATTTACTCCTTGTGGAAACATGGAAAAATTGATTATTCACCATTCATGATCTACTGGACCAAATACATGGTGTTCAACCTGGATGATGTCTGGAGCTGGATATAATACAATGGCATTCTTTGGAGAAACTTCACTCAAGGCACTTGTATGACTGTCTGAGCAACTTGCAAAGGGAGGCAACAATATCTTTCAGGAGTATCTACTCCTTGTGGAAACATGAAAAAACGGATTGGGGGGCGGGGCCTGACTGCCAAGATGGCCGGACGCACTCTCTGAAAGCTCCGGCACCAGCGGGCACAAAACCATTAATCCCACACTACCAAGCAATGGCAGCAGTGCGGAACTTGCCGATACCGATCTCGCATCTAAACGCGACAAGAGAGTTTGAACCGGCCACGCGGCCTAATCTGGAGCAGAGCCTAATGCCTGGGGGAGGCGGCCGATCGCCTGGCAAGGGTACAGCTCGCAAGCCTGCATCAAACACCATCCCGCAACCCCTCCTCTGGACCGGAGTGGGTTATCCCGGTCCACGCGGGGGGTGACAACCCCCGCAAAGCGACGTGAACAAACGACAAAATCTGAGATGAGGCGAAACTACCAGAGCCCAAGCAAGATGGCGCCGGCGGCACAAAACACCCGTCTCAAACCACCCAAGCATACCATGGACTTCTTCCACCAGCTCTGCAAAGACCTTTGGACGAGGCTCCGGGCCAACGGTCAGGCATTCGGGCGGGCGAGGAAACTGGCAGCAGCATGGATCCGCCCGACACTCCGGCGACAACTGGGAGGACCCCTGGCAAGAAACACCAGGGCGACCTCCCGACGGCGTTGGTCCCGGCAATCCCGGCAATCAGGATGGCAGGAAAACGCAACATGTCCCCCGGGCGGCAGCAGTCCCACACACGCCAGGACGAGGCCAGCCGGTATGCCGGATATGCCTACCACACAAAGACCCGGAGACCTCTGACCTCCATACCGACCTCACACAACCCCCGGACCTCAGCCCGCGTCAGCGAGTCCCACCGACATGGTGAACAACGCACAGGGGAGTCGGGATGGTCCCGGCGAGCAGAACAACCTCACAACCGACTGTTAAAAGCTTCTGCACTACAAAAATAAAGAATTTGAAAAAAAAAAACACGGATTATTTGCCATTCACAACCTACTGGACCAAATACTTGGTGTTCAACCTGGATGATGTCTGGAGCTGGATATACTACAATAGCATTCTTTGGAGAAACTTCACTCAAGGCACTTGTATGACTGTCTGATCGACTTGCTATGGGAGGTAACAATACCTTTCAGGAGCATCTACTCCTTGTGGAAACATAGAAAAAGGGATTATTCACCATTAATTATATACTGGACCAAATACATGGTGTTCAACCTGGAGGATGTCTGGAGCTGGATATAATACAATGGCATTCTTTGGAGGTGGTACCAGCCTGCAGTACTTTCACAGAAGACAATTTACGTGGTCAGAATAAGCAAATGGAGCCTTTGAGAAGGTGTTTTACCACTTCACCACCACAAATATTCTACTACTGCCAGATCCAGAAAAACTATACAAGACGACCCTGGATATAATACAACAGCATTATTTGGAGAAACTTTACTCAAGGCATTTATATGACTATTTGAGCGACAATGCCTTTCAGGAGCATCTACTCCTTGTGGAAATATGGAAAAATTGATTGTTCACCATTCATAATCTACTGGACCAAATACATGGTATTTAACCTGGATAATGTCTGGAGTTCGATATAATACAATGGTGTTCTTTGGAGCAACTTCACTCAAGGCATTTGTATGACTGTATGAGTAACTTGCTATGTGAGGCAACAATATCTTTCAGGATCATCTACTCCTTGTGGAAACATGGAAAAATTGATTATTCGCCATTCATGATCTACTGGACCAAATACATGGTGTTCAACCTGGATGATTTCTGGAGCTGGATATAATACAATGGCATTCTTTGGAAGAACGTAACTCAAGGCATTAAAATGACTATCCGATCAATTTGCTAAGGACATAGATATACCTTTCATGAGCATCCACTCCTTGTGGATGTTGTTTGGTGGATATTCATTGGGCAAAATGTACCGAGCTATGTCTGCTCTTGCCATATCCACAACCAAAACAACCTGCAGTATTCTGAGGACACTGATCTACTGCAGCCCCTGTCAACTTCTGTAGGACATTGGACAATTGAACCTTATTGTTGATGTGGATCCTTCGCACAAATTTACCTCAATAATGGTAGTTAAACAGCAAATGACAAAGTTGTTTCATTTGATATCGATCTGTGGATTGTCTTCAGCAAAACAGTCGACAATTCTTTTCCAAAAGGATATCTTCTGCCAACTTATGTGAAGAGCAGGCAATATTCAGATCTGCCTACTGCTTCTCTCAAATGAAAAAGAAAGGATCTGTGGAACAAAAGCTATCAGCTAGATCTAAGGAATACGAGTCTTGAGCATCATTCGTGGAATTCTTTAACTATAAAGTGACATTTGGAACAAATGGCTTTAAAAAGAATCATTCTTCATTACTTGGACCGACACCTGATACTATCTACTGATTTGTAATTCTATGATTCTCTGCAGCATTTATAAATGTTCACTAAAAAGTATTCAAAAAGTGTCACTCGCATCTATGTAATGAATGGTGTGTGAATCTGTGAGTACCAGGAGACATGAAAGGTGTGTGAATGTTCAGTAACAAGGGTTGAAGCCTTGGCGTGGCGTTACTGCTCACATGGATAACCATGTGCTAATTCAACCAATCACGTGTCTAAAGCTGTTTTGACTGCTAGTTATTTATATCTGTTTATAGATCCCTGCTGAGGAAGCAGCATGCGAGCACCAACTGAACTCAGTTTTCTATCAAACAACTCTGCAATGCTTCGACATAACCCTTGGGGATGGTGATAGGACACTCCAGGCAACATAGCCACTACAACTCCATATTGCCTAGATTGTCCTATTTTTATCTCTCTTTACATTTTATGTCAATGTTTTGATAAAGTTACATTTCCACATTAGCAATACAAATGTAATTAATTAAACAGCGCTCAGAGAAAGGGTTTTGTCTAAATATGGACAGAATTGATATTGATAATGGGATCCACAATAACACTAGGGTAGAAGTAAGGCAGGCAGTGCAACGGTATGCTGACACTATCACTACTTATGCCTTGATTGCTACTTTAGAAACTGCCATGCCTGCTATCAACACTGGTAAACACCCTGCTCCCTACTGCCTACCTAAACGTCATCCAAATGGCCCACAGCTCTTCATACATTTAGTAAATGGTATAATAAAAATACTCATACAATAGTTCAAGTGACGGAAAGTCACTCATTTTATTATTATTTTTTTTTTTTTCTGTTTGCCTGGCATCCTGCTTTCCATCCTAGTGAGGACCTTACCAAAGAATCCAGGGTGGGGATCATACCACCTGTGCCTTGTCCATTGAACGTTTAGCCTGCTCAATAAAATGTGAGTAAGATCTTTTTATTCTTCTAGTTCAGTACATACAGAGAGCACTATATTTGTTTTGTTTTATTTTTCCTTTTGGGTCATACTGCTGCCATACTGCTGAGATATCTTACAGCCACGTCCACTCACATATCCTAGAAGTGGGGATTATACTACTCTACGCTTTCCATACTAAAGCTGATTATTAGCTCTGGTAAATGTAAGTATATCTATATTTTATTTTATTCAAGAAAGTTGATTGGGATATTCTGCACTATTGAATATGTTCTGTTTTTTTCTTTCTATAAATATATGCCTACAGGAACTGGAAGTTACCTCTGATACAAGATTGTACATACAAGAAGAATACCTTTCCTGTGATCTGACCTGTTCCCTTGCAAGTTGCATGTTATATTTTGGACATTATTATGGACTATCACGCCTAAATTTTATTTGATTCTTATATATATTTTTTTTATAAAGTTTCTGTTTTTATTTAATTTCTAAACAGTTAGGAGTACAATAGAACACTGGCGCTACCTTCTCTCTTTCTCCTTTTTACTATCTATTTCCTTTGTGGTTTTGGGGTTTGTGAGGGAGTCCCACAGACCTAGGTGAACTGCCTGTTTTTTTGTCTGTTGTGGCCTGTTAGGGCTTATCTATTGTTCTTTTTCTCTGTATAAAAAAATGTTGCCTAACTGACACTGGACGTCCTTACGCTTGTAGGGCTTCAGTGTAAACAAAAGAGCGAATTTATTTTAAGGAGATGTGCATTAGCATATAACTAATGTTTCAGTCCAACTACCGTGACATATTAAAAAAAAGTGTTTGGTAATGGGACTGAAATAGTGAATGTAAAAGCAAAGCAAATGACTTTATCTTGTTGAGTCCTATGAGTGTGTTCTTCACTTTGGCTGAGATCATCAAGCCAAAGTGAATACACTGCACCCACTCCCACCACTCTAACTTAACACACTGCCCTCCCTCCCCAATTTAATACACTGCCTCCTCCCTCCACCAATTTAATACACTGCCCCCTCCCTCCACCAATTTAATACACTGCCCCCTCCCTCCACCAATTTAATACACTGCCCCCTCCCTCCACCAATTTAACACACAGCCCTCTCCCACCACTCTAATACATTGCAGCTCCCCCATCACCAATATAATACACTGAACCCCCCTCCCACCACTCTAATACAATGCCCCACACCCTCCCGCAAATTAATACACTGCCCCCACTCACCAATTTAATACACTGGCCCCCTTCGTCCCACAAATTAACACAGTGCTCCAGTTTCCCTTTGGAACTGCCAGGACAAGTTCCTGGACACCCTGGGGCTCATCTCTAAACTCTATGAGCTGGTGGAATCCACCCATTTGGGTGAGAGCGACTTCGACTTTGAAGTAGTGAAAGGTTGGTTGCAGAGGTTGGTCTGCATGGTGGGTAATGCCAATACAGCTATGTCAACCGAACGCCGCAAGGCGATACTGCTGAAAATTGAGCCCAAACTGGTCAGTATGGCGACCAATGCGCTGGGGCCGGCTGCAATGAGTACCGATTATCTAAATTTTTCCCATGTAAAAGCGGGGGGCAGATTGACACTGTTTTATCATGCATGGAAACTCCTAACCTCAGATGTTGAGTTATTGAATACGATAAAGTGGAGATAGTCTCTCACCCTATTCAGGTGCCGTTCCCTCAAGAGCTGACCTTGCCCGACGAACACCACACGATGATCTCGGCAGAGATTGTGGATTTTATTCGTCAAAACACGCTATTCGACAAATCCCGTGGGACACAGAAGGGTTCGCGAGCAACCTGTTTCTGGTCCCCAAGAAAGGGGGTGGGGTACACCCAGTAATCAATCTCCGACCCCTAAATGCTTTTGTCCAGTACCACCACTTCAACATAGAAGGTATACATTGCCTTTGGGACATCCTGCTACCATCAGATTAAATGGTCAAACTAGATTTACGGGATGCTTATCTGGCAATCCCTGTCGCGGAAACACATCAAAACCTACTGCAGTATTAGTGGCGAGGAATGAAGTGGAGGTTTGTATGTCTTCCATTTGGCCTGTCCTCTACTCCATGGTGCTTCACAAAGATACTGAAGCCGGTGATTGCCTTCCTACGCACATGAGGTGTCAGATTAATCATTAACCTGGACAATATCCTTCTCCTTTCTCAGTCTCAATCCCAACTACGTGTTAACCTGTCTTGGACGACCCACCTCCTCCAAAAACTTAGGATTCTTGGTGAATTGGGAGGAATTAGCCTTCTACCCTCCCAATGCATAGCATTTCTGGGATTTCAGGTGGACTCTGTACAACAGATGTTGTGTCTACCCAAAGACAAAATGATTCCAATCAAGAAAGAGATCAGACGACTTATGCATCGTACGACCATTTCACTCAGACAACTTGCGAGGATCATAGGACTACTGTATTGGCACCGTCCATACAAGCTATCTTCCTGGCCCCGTTACATTATCGTGCCCTACAAAGACTCAAAGTCTTGTATCTGCGTTCCGGACAGCTAGCCCACATGGAGGTGTGAAACGGACGGGCAATATTTGGGTCTACGCCAGATCTGATCATAGAGTCGGACGCCAGCTTACACGGCTGGGGCACGCATTGCGGGACCATTTCCACTGGTGGCAGATGGTCCAACGAAGAAACGTTGCTACACATCAACTGCCTAGAACTGCTAGCGGCATCCTTTGCCATTCGCAGCATGACTCACTCAGGCATCTCATGCTCTATCCTAATCAAGATGGGTGATGTCTCAGCGGTGCATTATATCAACCACCTAGGAGGAACGAAATAGAAAGTTCTAGCAGTAATGGCTCGAGATTTTTGGCATTATTGTCTGAACACAGCATATCGGTAGTAGCAGAATATATCCCAGGACGAGACAATGCAACAGCGGATTGGAATTCTCAATACGTTTGAGATTCAGGGGATTGGCACCTCCACCCAACGATTTTCCAACGTCTCTCTAGACTTTTGGCGCCTTGCTACATAGATCTCTTTGCATCTTGGCTGTATGCCCAAGTCAATTGGTTCTTCAGTTGGAGACCGGACACAGATGCTCTGGCAACAGATGCATTCTTACAAGACTGGACCAAGGGGAGGAATTACGCTTTTCCACCTTTCAACCTAATCTCTCTGACCCTCGCATTCCCTAGATATTCCAAAGGTAACCGTGCTTCTGATAACTCTGATATGGAGGTTGCAACCTTGGTTCCCACAATTATTGGAAATGTTGATAGACTTTCCACGTCTATTGCCAGACATGTCCTACCTTCTGACCAATCCAGAGGGAGTGAGTCACGAGTTGGGTCTACTTCATCTGATGGCATGGCTCATTTCAGGAGATCATGGAATCTCGAGGATGTTTCACACACAACACTCAGTCTTCTGGCAGAGGCTTGGGCACCAGACGTTCCTACGGGTCGGCTTGGAGAAAGTGGACTGATTGGTGCGTGGGACGATCAGTGGATCTCATATCAGCTCCTGTGAAATCAATCTTACAATTTCTGACTCTGCTCTTCGAAGATGGAAAAGCTTTTCATACTATAAACCTGTTCAGATCAGCTATATCAGCTAGACATATGGGTTTGGAAGCTACTCCTAAAGGTAAACATGCCCTTATCTGTCGTTTGCTCAGAGGCATCCATTTTTCTTGACCCCCTCAGGCTCGATATTCTTCCTTTTGGGATGTTGATGTGATTTTTTTGTTTTCTTCAGTCTTGGCCCTTGAATCACGAACTTTCTCTTAAACAAATATTGGTGAAGCTGTTGATGCTGTTTTGTTTACTTTCATGTAAACGTGTTGTTGATGTCAGAGGGTTGGACTGGCAAGCACCCATTTTTGTTCCAAATGTTTCACGTAGGACAAAATCCTCGACTAAGGAGGGTTTTTACCCGTCGTTTCCAGACAACTTAAACCTGTGCCCAGTATTATGTCTTAAGGAATACAAACACCGTCCGATCTCGCTCCGTTCAAATCAACTCCATCCATTTTTCTTCTCCGTTCGAGTGTCGCATCTACCAGTATCAACTCCTACTTTAGCTCGTTGGATCAAGTGGTTATTGTTCATTGCAGGCATAGACACTTTTATTTTATTCTTCCCACTCCATTCATAGGCTTCTAGGGCTACCATGATGGGTTGTAGATTGGAAGACATACTACAAGTGGCTGATTGGTTGAATTAATCTACGTTTCGTAATTTATATTTTCGCCCGGTGCAACATATTTCCAGTATGGTGGTTGTTCAGCTTTAAAATAGCATAATAGGCGCCTCCGTGTCTTTAATAAAATTGCCAGATTTTACTATTAACATGATTAAAGTCAAGATTTTATTAATTACACAGAGTATTATTACCACCCACCCTACCCGTGTTGGTGGTTACTTTACAGGTCATTCATTCATTGGACCTTTTGGATGGTGCGACATGGTAGGTACAAATGTCATGCATGGCACGCAGGTTGGTAGTGCATCCGATAAATATACCTTATATGATACTTAATAACGATTGATTAACATGGTTGATGAGTTTGATGGTAGTGGTCTAAGAATTGCAGGCTTTCGATATTACCATATATTTTCTTATCTTCTAGCTTGAATACACCTTCACGAGTTGGAGGTTGAAGTTGTTTTTTCTAGTTGAATTTCCAGATATGTGTTTGTTTCGTGAGTTCGAGTTTTTTGTTGGAACACTTTGGATCCTGCAATAATGGTCTTCGGGATCTACACAGAAAACGGAGGAGTCCAGGAGCACCACACCTATGTGGACAGTGCTGGATCCTGATAGGTGTAAGTGTTTATTATGCTATTGTTATGTTTTCTATGATTCTCTCATACTTTCTTCCTTGCTGCTGGGATTAAATAAAGAAAGAGAATGCATAATACTCCCCTCCGTGTCATAAAAAAAATCATGACTTTACGTAATGTTAATATTAAAATCTGGTAATTATATACGTATATACAGGGGTCAAGTCCTGGGGAAAAAAGTGTGGGATTCCCGCAACCCCCCCCCCCCCAAAAATAAAATTTTTTACACTCCTATGCATATAGTGCAGTGCAGGGTGCAGGTACAGACACATAGTCATAAAAGGAATACAAACAAACACAGTCATACAAGCAACCAGTCATGCACAGACACAGTCATACAGATATTTACACACAGTCATACAGAGACAAACAGACGAAAGGCATACAGAGACATACATAAACAGACATATACTGCTTGTGATGAGAGGAGGAGAGGGATGGCTGCTAGTGATAGGGGGATAAGGGATGGCTGCTAGTGATGGGAGGGAGATAAGGAATGGCTGCAAGTGATGGGAGGGAGAGAGGATGATAGCTGTTAGTAACAGAGAGAGGATGATTGCTGCTAGTGATAGGGGTGAGAGAGGGGTGGCTGCTAGTGATGGGAGGAGAAGGGGATGGCTGCTGGTGATAGGGGTGAGTGAGGGATGGCTGCTAGTGATAGGGGAGAAAGGGATTGGCTGCTAATGATAGGGCAGAGGAGGATGGCTGCTAGTAATAGGGGTGAGTGAGGGATGGCTGCTAGTGATGGGGAGAAGGGGATGGCTGCTAGTGATAGGGGTGAGTGAGGGATGGCTGTTAGTGATAGGGGTGAGTGAGGGATGGCTGCTAGTAATGGGGGAGAAAGGGATTGGCTGCTAATGATAGGGCAGATGAGGACGGATGCTAGTGATAGGGGTGAGTGAGGGATGGCTGCTAGTGATGGGGAGAAGGGGATGGCTGCTGGTGATAGGGGTGAGTGAGGGATGGCTGCTAGTGATAGGGGAGAAAGGGATTGGCTGCTAATGATAGGGCAGAGGAGGATGGCTGCTAGTGATAGGGGTGAGCGAGGGATGGCTGCTAGTGATAGGGAGAAGGGGATGGCTGCTAGTGATAGGGGTGAGTGAGGGATGGCTGCTAGTGATGGGGAGAACGGGATGGCTGCTAGTAATAGGGGAGAAAGGGATTGGCTGCTAATGATAGGGCAGAGGAGGATGGATGCTAGTGATAGGGGTGAGTGAGGGATGGCTGCTAGTGATGGGGAGAAGGGGATGGCTGCTAGTGATAGGGGTGAGTGAGGGATGGCTGCTAGTGATAGGGGTGAGTGAGGGATGGCTGCTAGTAATGGGGGAGAAAGGGATTGGCTGCTAATGATAGGGCAGATGAGGATGGATGCTAGTGATAGGGGTGAGTGAGGGATGGCTGCTAGTGATGGGGAGAAGGGGATGGCTGCTGGTGATAGGGGTGAGTGAGGGATGGCTGCTAGTGATAGGGGAGAAAGGGATTGGCTGCTAATGATAGGGCAGAGGAGGATGGCTGCTAGTGATAGGGGTGAGCGAGGGATGGCTGCTAGTGATAGGGAGAAGGGGATGGCTGCTAGTGATAGGGGTGAGTGAGGGATGGCTGCTAGTGATGGGGATAACGGGATGGCTGCTAGTAATAGGGGAGAAAGGGATTGGCTGCTAATGATAGGGCAGAGGAGGATGGATGCTAGTGATAGGGGTGAGTGAGGGATGGCTGCTAGTGATGGGGAGAAGGGGATGGCTGCTAGTGATAGGGGTGAGTGAGGGATGGCTGCTAGTGATAGGGGTGAGTGAGGGATGGCTGCTAGTAATGGGGGAGAAAGGGATTGGCTGCTAATGATAGGGCAGATGAGGATGGATGCTAGTGATAGGGGTGAGTGAGGGATGGCTGCTAGTGATGGGGAGAAGGGGATGGCTGCTAGTGATAGGGGTGAGTGAGGGATGGCTGCTAGTAATGGGGGAGAAAGGGATTGGCTGCTAATGATAGGGCAGATGAGGATGGATGCTAGTGATAGGGGTGAGTGAGGGATGGCTTCTAGTGATGGGGAGAAGGGGATGGCTGCTGGTGATAGGGGTGAGAGAGGGATGGCTGTTAGTGTTTAGGGGAGAGGAAGCATAAGAGGAATAGAAGTGAGGTGGCACTGTTGGACCAATAAAACACAGAGCTCCACATGAACTACAAGATTTAGCTCTGTGGAGCTCTGTGCTGGATATATAATTATTTAATGAAAAAATAAATAAAACATGGCTACTTACCGTTGGTGGTGTAAGTAGCTGAAAAGAGATCTTCTTACTCCTCCCTGCTCGGTAATCCTCTAGCAGGGCCTGACAGGAAGTGAAGTTAAATGCCCCGCCCACTGCAGGCTTCACTCCTCAGTAAACTACCGCGGGGGAGAGTAGTGTGAGCAGGCACATCTCCTGCATCTTGACAGGCATCATCCCACCAACAGCAGACAGTGCATTGTGCTGGGTACGGGGAGAAATGAGGCAGCACAGCGACATTGCGCCCCCTGGGCCAGTCCTGCAGGATCACTAGCGGGAACGGCGTTCCTGCTTTGGAAAAAGTGCAGGAACGCCGTTCCCATGCGTTCCTGCAGGACTCGAGCCCTGTATATATATATATATATATATATATATATATATATATATTTATAAAGGATAATCAGCACTCCCAGGTTTTGCAGAAAAACAAACTTCTTCTTTATTCCAAATGTTGCTTGCTGTCCTGATGAAAGTTCCCTAGAGGAACTGAAACGTTGACATTTGGAATAAAGAAGAAGTTTGTTTTTCTACAAAACCTGGGAGTGCTGATTATCCTTTATAAATATTGAATAGTGGTCATTAAATATGTAAGTAGGAGTGCAAGGTTTCTCTCTTTGTTTGTATATATATATGTATATATATATATATATATATATATATATATATATATATATATAAATTTTATATATCATATAAAAATTCTAAAGGCCTAAAACAGTCATGGTTAGGTTAACCCTGGCACCACAGATTTTTGTGAATTTCATTTCATATGAACAACATGGCAATATAGCTCACAAACATATGGGTGTTGAGGTAAACCATAATTGAACTTTAGTGATAAATAGGATTCTGTAGAAAAAAAGGAATGCTAGTATTGCAACACTTTCTGATGCTGTGCTGCCATCTAGTGTTACTATATCTAACTACATATTGGACTACACAAAAACAACATTTGTTGTCCGGTATTGCATTAGCATATATATTTTCTCATGAGTAGAAAATGTGTACTGTGCAGACATGTTAATAAAATGATACACTAAAAATTATGCACTGATTATCACAAAACTGAATGGGCCTTTGGTGGAGATTATGCTACATGTTCCACTTTTGGTGGGAGAGAACCAGGTTCAACCCATTCCGCCTCAACTGCATATGACTGCAAACAAGGGAGGGATCCTCATCACCTGTGGACCTCAGTGCACTGTACCTAGGGCTGGCTAACCCCAAATCCATATAACCACTGTGGTGTTAGCTTGACAAAGATACCATAGGGCAAGCATGTCCGACCCGGCATCACTAAATTGTGCGCATGATGGAGCAGTGAGGAGCAGGAAGGGAGACCCCAGGGAGAGGCCACACACCAGCTTCCAAAGGTAGGGAACAATAAATAAAATCTGTCAGTGAGTGTGTGTCTGTCAGTGAGTGTGTGTCTGTCAGTGTGTGTGTGTCTGTCAGTGAGTGTGTGTGTGCCTGTCAGTGTGTCAGTCCGTGAGTGAGTGTGTGTCTGTCAGTATATGTGTTTTTGTCTTTTAGTGTGTCTGTCAGAGAGTGAGTGTGTGTGTCTGTCAGTGAGTGTGTCTGTTAGTGTGTGTGTGTCTGTCAGTGAGTGTGTGTCTGTCAGTGAGCGTGTGTGTTGGTCAGTGTTGCGATGGCCGCGGCTGGACAGTGGATGACCTGGAGGTGCACAGAAGCACGCAACGCTACATCACATACCGACGTGACGTCAATGTGCTCCACCTCCACAGGGTTTCAAGGAGTAGTGGTAGGATCCGCTTTGGCACAGGGTGCGGACGGCGCCATTGGGGGTATACCAGAGGTTGGACTCCGGAGTCGCATACTGGCAGTGGCAATGTGAGTGGAGTCTGCTTGTTGGCTAATATTGTTTTGTTTTTAAACCAGTGCCAGGGTTTAGTAGAGAGAAGACTGAGATTTAGTACAGAGGAGGGGACTGGGGTTTAGAAGAGGGGGAGACTTGGGTTTAGTAGAGGGGAAGGGCTAGGGTTTAGTAGAGGGGGATGCTGTTTTATATACTGTACTTTTCAAAACACACCTACATTTCTATGAAAATGTAAGTTGTTGGTTCTTTTTGCTGCCCACATAAACTTAAGCCTTCGAAACGTTGCTGTGTTCGTCATGTTTTGCCAATCAATATGCTGTTTTATGAAGACCTTAGGTGCCTGGACTTTGTTCTTATATTTCCTCCCATAGTTCTTTTCCCACCCAGTTTGTGCCATATAAGCTCTACCAATTGCATTTCTACTGATGGTGCATGCACCTCCAAACTCCATAATGAGAACTCTCCTACAAGAGTCCTACTATGACACAGCTAGATAGAATCTTTCAGGACTTTTGGCTGAAGCTGATTGCCTGTATGATGGTGACTATTGCGACCCACATTGGAGAAGGCTAAGTACAGTCCATCGGTGGGCCTCGGTCCTAGAAGACTAAGCTTAGAGTTTCCCTGGAGGTCTGTGGTTCCGGGCAGACCTTTGTCGACTCTAGAAGGCCTATCTTGCCACCCCATTGGGAAAACACATCCTTTTACATCTAAACTATTGTGCCTGAAGCATCTCACTCTGTTGTGGGACTTTGTTCTTCCCCTAAAGGGCATAGAATGACCAAGGTTCTAGGATTGGGACTTGTGGGAAATATACCACTTATTTCTACTCCTTCCATGGAGACCTGTACAGTAATTATTGTATTCTTTGTTTTATACTTACGATTGTAAGTAGTACTCTACGTCTTTTTGTTATTTCTCACCCCATCACTTTAATGGGCAACTGCTTACTTTATGACCATTTCAGGAACCTCCTGGGTTGTTTTCCCAGTTGTAAACACAATTAAATATGCAACTACTTTTTATAAAAAAATTCTCACATTGCAACTGATGGTTACTCACATCTTCCTACATATGTGGAAGACGTCTTGGTACCAATGTGGATGTGCTAAAGCCCCTTCTTCCTTTAGAGTATCTTTGCCACCAGGTGACCACACTTGTTTAAGTGCCTATAAAACAAAAGCAGTAAGTACCTGCGTAGAGTTACCATACACTATCTGCTGGAATTTAGGTGTTAGCTGTAGACCTTATTGGAATGTGTGCATTTCTAAACAACTATCTGGAAATTAGTGACCTCTTGTTTTTCGGATTTCCTTAAAGTGTGCGCCCACTCCAATGAAATGTCTTACACAGGACATTTATGTACCTCCCACAAAGTCAGGGGCGAAATATACCCACATAGTGATATCTACTTAATGGAGACCTCAGTATTGTCCATATTTGATTCGTAGGGACACTTGTGCTCAAGAAACTATGTGTTTTTTACTTAACTTGTGCTATGTGAGAAAACCAGTTTCTAAACAAAATTCTTATTTTGATTTCAATAAGAAATCCACACGTTTTCTAAAACTAAAGATGTGCACTGATTTCTAAGCAGAAATCGAACTATATGTGATTAATGCATCATTGATAGTATCTCAAGGTTTCAGGTTCAATATCTGGCAAGGTTGATTCTGTATTTCAGCTTGTCTGAAACTGATTTAATGACTACCATTTATTTGGGTAATGGCTACATCCCAGAATGTAGTTATCAGGCTACATTGTATCATTCCTGGTTAAATATGTTAACATTATTCTTTTATAAATTAGGTCTGGAATAAAACCAGTGTTCTAAGTGTGGTCAAGCCAAGTTAATGGAATGTTAGTAAACCACATGTTAATGTCAGCTAATCATACACAGCTGCTTCTGCCTAATTTGATGATTTGAAATACATTTAAAGTGTATTTTCATGTTTTCATGTTTTCTATGTGAAACTCAGTGGTGCTGATGTCCAAGGGAGGGCTGGTTACATTGGGAGAAAGAATAAATTGGTGGAAGAATACATTTTGGGCCCCTATAGAGTAAGGAAGGTCAAAAGGTAGATCCACAATTGCCACTCAACTTGCTGAATTCCAAGGCCAGGTCGCTGTTGTGACTGTTGAAATAAACAACTGTAATAACCCTGGTAGTTCTGCCTGTGGCTAGCTACATGTTACAATTACTAAACAATTGCCATATTTAAGGTCAAACAAGCACATCATACTCTACTCCCTTTCTTAATTTTAGTCACCAGAACAACTACAGCTTAATGTGTTCTGGTGTGTATAGTATACCATTGCAGGCATTTTAGTGAAAGCACTGTTTATATTGCTGACTAGTAACATCTCTAGCGGCAGTCACTAAAACAGCCACTAGATGTGCTTCCTGGGTCAGTGCTGCACAATGTGAATGCTCCCCATAGGGATGCATTGATTTAATGCATCTCTATGATAAGATGCTGGTGGCACAGTATGGCGTTTTGCCATGCATGCTAAATAGCCTTACAGTGCTTTCCTATGTGAAAGCATTAGATAGGCTGAGATCATAAAGTTTGATTATCTCAGCCAAGAAAGTGTAGTCAGGCTGAGTCAGGTGGGAGCAGCCACAGCTTGGGAGAAAAGGTGAGTAAAATCAACTTTTCAAAGAAAGGCAAGGGGGGCTGAGTTCCTAAACAGTGATTTTTTTTACTATCGTGTTAGGAATATATGTTTTTGTTTCTGACACTATAGTGTTCCTTTAACTATCTCTTCATCAGTGACTACTGCTCTAGATTTAGAATAATCAAATTGGCTGAATTCGTATAAATGGTGTTGAATATATTGAAAAAAAATATGATATAACTTGTTTGATTTGACTATTGCAAGTCTAATTTAATAGATGTATAAAACGACTTGTTTTTCCTAAACAACGCCAAATAACTAAAGAAATCTGTCTGTCAGAGGTATAAAAATGGAAAGCCAAAATAGCGGATTTTCAACACTTAAAGCTAGCTGTAATATAATATGAATTAATGTCTTTGCATAGAGGAAAAATTATGGATCACATTTTTTCCTTTCTTCTTTACAAGATTCTCTCTTTTCAGGGCATAGGAACAATTTATTGTAAGTGGGGGCCGGGGCACATTTACTAAACAGTGTATTAGGACAAATAAACATGAGTTATTTTTCCCGTTTGGTTATTTTTATTTTTTTTTAATTCTTTATTTATGGTTCATTTTGTGCAGTTCGGTGGGTGGGGTGTGGGTTACAGAAGAGAAATTTGGGGGGGGATAATACACAGTTGTACAGTTTCTTCTCTTTTTACAGTCACACAATCACCCGTTACATATGCGGAGATAGTAGTGGCTTAAGTTGTACATATTTTTCAAGGAAAGAAAAAAGGAAAAAAAAACTCATAATGGTCTGTGCAGTCTCTCTCTGTTATGTTGCTCTGACATGTAGGGGGGGGGGGGGGGGGGAATGCAAGCCTTTTCCCCGCGTTCAGTATACCTGTGGAGGTTCTGGTGTTTTGTTGTTGTTGTTGTAGAGTTTCGTATGTTTCGGGGTGTGTGTGCCTCAGATGGTTGAGTTCTGATGCCTGTTGGTCCTGTGCAGGGGCAGGGAGGTGGTGCAGTGGGTAGGGGGTGGATCGAGAGATAGGGCTCCAGGGGTGGGGGGGTCCGTGGATGGGTAGTTGGGGTGCTCCGCTGCACGGCGCCCCAGCCCTTCTAGCCATGGGTCCCAGACCTTGTGGAAGTGTTTGGGCGTATCATGGAGTAGGGATGTGAGCTTATCCATTTGTATGGTATCCTGTATTTTTTTGGTGATGCTCGTTTGTGATGGTATGCAGGTGGTTGATCACAGTTCCGCTACCGCTCTTCTTGTTGCTAGGGCGATGCGTGCACCGAGTTTGTTTTCTGCTCTGGTTAGGTTCTCTAGAGGTTTTGAGAGTAGTAGGGCCCATGGGTCCAATGGGTATGGCTTATGTAGAATTTTTGTCAGTAGCGCAGTGACGCTGATCCATAGGGGTTTAATTTTGGGACAAGTCCACCAGCAGTGGAGGAATGTCCCTTGTTCTCCACAGGGTTTCCAGCATGTGCTGGACCTGGAGGCCCCGGGCAGTGGTGTATATTGGATCTTTGCTGCCCTAGAAATGACGGAACTCGGGCACCCCCTAATTTAAACTTGCCCCACCCCTTCCTGTCAAGGCCACACCTCATCCTGTTAAAGACTAACACACACTTTGACTGACAGACACACACTGACACACCGACTCAGAGACAGGTACACACTCTGAGATACACTGACACACACACTCACTGATTTGATACAATCTGACAGACAAACATAATCACTCACTCACAGACACTGACCAACAGACACACTGACTGACACACACACACACTGACACACACTCACTCACAGACACATACCTACATTCACTAACAGACACATGCACACTCACAGACACACGCTTATTCACAGACACACACACTGACTGACAGACTCAGACACACACCCACATTCACTGACAGAAACACACACATTAATTTATAGACACATGCTCACTCATACACACACTGACAGACACACACACACACACATTCACAGACAGACACACATTTTTCCACACAAATTTAAAGATGATTGTTATTTGTTAAATTTGTATTTAAATCCACTCAGCCTCACTACATGAGAGAGCTGGGTGGATTTTGTAGTGGGGCTACTGGACTGGCTGCTGGCAGGGGCGCAAAGCAGGAACACAAAAGCAGGAACTGAGGTAGCTGAGCTCTTCTTGCTCAGCTCCCTCACGCGCCACTGAGTAATGCCAGGAGCTGGAGTGATGTCCTATTCCGTCTCCCGACATTACTGCCGGGCACACGAGGGAGCAGAGCAAGAAGAGCTCACAGATTAGCGCTCCCTCGCCACCCACCAACCTGAGACAGAACGGTCCGCCCACCCCGAGGGGCTAAAGGTTGCAATTTGGCCAGCTCATGGGCCCCCTTAAAACAAGGCTAACAAGGAATTTGCCTGGGCATTTAGGGGGGGCGATTTTTGATGCCTCCTGGAAAGTGCCGCCCATGGCAAATGCCTTGACAGCCTTGCATTAAATACAGCCTTGGTCCCAGGGAAGGATTATGATTTTGTCTTGTTAATCATACCCCTGAATGGTGAATACACATTCTGTAAGGTATAAATGTGGTGACTGTTACCTAATAAAACCTTTCATCAAGACTCGACTAGGCTGCTATTTTCACTCTGGGCATCTGTACAAAGGAGGGAGGCTATTGGAGCTTTACTACAGTGGAGTTACACCTCCAGCAGCAGTGGGGTTAAACTCCAAGCACCATGACCACTTCAAATCATTGACGTGGTTGTGGTGTTTGAAGTAACTCCATTTATCTAGGATCTCAAAATTTTGACACCAGATGTTGATGAACTACAACTCCCAAAATTCTTTGAGAATTTGCAACAGATGTCCAGAGAATTGTAGTTCAGCAACCTAAGAGGTGCAAATTTTGAAATCTCGGTAATATGAATATCTTACCACGGCTTAAAACATCAATCAAATGCTAGATAAGAAACCTTTATCAAAATAAATTCTATCTTCCTTATGTCAGTACAACTAAACCCGCTAACTGGCACAAAAAAATTTTTTTAGGCCCTAAACCCATGTAGACATACATGATGTCGCAGTACTTACCTTATCCGGGTGGCGGCTGGAGGCCTTAGGTCCTCTACACGAGGAGCTGAGGCTCGTTTGCGTCTCCTGAGAGGGCCGTGTGCGCTGACAGTAGTGAACGGTAACGCGGCCCGCCTCGCACTGTGAGCTCGGCTTATGTCACGAGTGCACTCTTAAGGAGGCAGTGGGAGCCACAAGTTACTGCCCTCACACACGCACGCTCTGGGGGTGTACTCATGACGTGGGCCAATCAAATGTATAGTAAGGTTATTTAATCTTCCCTTGCCTTGTCCACTTTGCCCTGTCATGGTTTCTGTTTCAGTACCCCTTAGTGCGTTCCTTGATCTTCTGTGTTTATTCTGGTATTAACCTCATGACTCTGAGTTTATCTTTAACCCTTTCCAGTCTTGTTTGCCTGCCTGCCTGACTGATTACCCTGTACCTGACTCTGGCTAGTTCTTGTTTTTCGCTGTCTCTGTTACCCTGACGTCGTCTCTGACTACACTTTATCTCTGTCTGACGTTTAGTCCGGCCACTCTAAGGCCCAGTAATACGTTATATCCTTATCTGGTCCTTTGCTATCCTAGACTCTGCGTGTTGGGGTATTACAGTGACACATGATCGCACAACTACTTTAACCTCTTCAGTACTGAGGGAGTGAGAGGAGGAGCACAAAGATATCAAATAAATACAAATAACATGGTTTGGGGTCTCTGGGATCCCCATATAATAAATAGGGAGCACCATGACAGACAAATTGAACAAGATCCTCAGGATACCACTAGTAAATGGGGAACATTTGTCACAATGCTCCTCTTCACAAAAAAATGTCAGGGTTATACACTAAATTGAGAATGTTAAGTGAATTTTAAATGTAAGGCTAAAATAGCCAGTTAGATTATTTTAGCCTTATTATTTTAGATTATTACTTTAATGAATAACCCTGTTAGTAAATGGAAATATCTAGGACCGTCATAAACTATTTTCCTTTTTTTTTTCATTTTTAATTGGGGACAATATTTTTTTTTTTTTTATAATTCTTTATTTTGGTTGTGCATAAGATAACTTACATGCTTGCATGGCCACGACAGCTCAAACATCTTAGTAGAAAACATCATATTACATTGACATGTCGTTTAGAGTAAACGCACATTTTATGAATATAAGATCAGGCTAATCAGTCGTGTCTAACTACTTAGAAGAGAGAAGGTCTCAATACAAGCTAGTACCGTGTAGTTAACTAGATATGCTTATAATAGCTTGATAGCCTGTGTAAATAGTCAGACATGGAGATGCGACAGTGTTACATTAGGTAAACATGCTAATAAACTGCTAATAAAACCCCACGTAATGTGAGAGGGTATTATACATTGCTAAATTTGTAGTGTTTAACGCACAAAACCAGTTCGGAGAGAAATCTGTACTATAACAAAGGCTAGGAAACCAATAGGGTTATTCTCTAAACTGAATTGTGGCAAAGCAACAGAGAAACTGCAGGTTTTAAGTAAGGCCCCCCGTCACTTAAGTATTGCAACCGAGAAGCTAGAGGAGTTGGCTTAAAATAGGAGCAGAAACTTAACAAAACATAAAGTCACACAAGGCAGCGTGAATGCATCTGGGCTGGGGTGTGCAGGTGCGTGAGTCTCAGGTCCCTTACAGTCTATGTCCCTTTGGGGTAGATCATGGTTCCGTTGTGGTAAAGAGGTCTGTGGGCTATGTATCCCATATGAAAGCTTTAGTATCTCGCTGCTTCAATGAGGTAGCCTGCTGAGTGTCTGTTTCATACTTCCCTTCGGTTGGTTCGTTTCTGGGCTGTGTGAGGTCCATCCTGATGAGGGATTGCTCCCGAACACCGCTGGCCGGTCTGATGCGAGTGATCCCGACACTGGCTGAGCATTTTTGCGCCTCGTCTCTCTGGCCTGTCTGCAGTGTGAGCACTTGAGGGGTGAGGGCAGCCAGGAGTGAAGGGTCCGCGATTGGTCTGCTTGCCAGCGTCTCCGAGGGGGACTGGTATGTGTGCCTCAGCCTCCCCTGCTATAGCTTTGGTAAGCTTGTGCCTCGTGAGCAGGGCCGGTGCAAGGATTTTTGGGTACATAGGCAAAGATGCATTTTTCCGCCCCCCCTCCTCTAAAATTAACATCTTCACCTATGTGCCTCCTAACCAGCCCCTCCCTCTTCCCTGTCCCTTAGTGTTCCTCTCCCCTCCCCCCTCTTTTCCCTGTCCCTTGGTGTTTCTCTCCCCTCCCCTCTCTGTCCCTTGATGCACCCCCCACCCTCTTAGCGGTCACACTCCCCTTCCTGGTGTGCCTCCTACCTGTCTTGTAGCGTTGCGGAGCAGATCCTCTACAGGAGCTTCAGTTTTCTGTACCTGGCTGGACTGACAGGAAGTGCTCTCTCAGTGAGCACTTCCTGTCAGTCTGGCCGGGTACAGGAAACAGAAGCTCCAGTACTGCGCTCCGCTCCGCCACCCTACACTCTGTGGTGTATACACACTAACAGCCACACACACTCAATGACAAACACACAGACTTCACTGACAGACACAGACTCACTGATCTGACACACACTCATTCATTGACAGACACACACTCAATCACAAACATACTCTCACTGATTTGACAGACACTCACAAACACACACGGATAGACACACTCACACTGACAAAACACACTCGTACACTGACAGACACACACATTCATACAATCATTCACAGACACACACACACTCACTCACAAATGCATAAACACACACACACTCACAGACAAACACTCACAGACAAACACATACACAGACACATACACACACTCACACTCACAGACAAACACATACACAGACACACACACTCACAGACACACACAATCACAGGCAAACACATACACACACAGACACACACTCACACATACACACACTCACACATACACACACACTAACAGACAAACACATACACAGACAAACACATACACAGACAAACACTCACAGACAAACACAGACACATACACACACTCACACTCACAGACAAACACATACACACACAGACACATACACACACTAACAGACAAACACATACACACACAGACAAACACATACACAGACACAAACACCCACAAACACATACACAGACACTCACAGACACACACTCACAGACAAACACATACACAGACACATACACACACTCACACTCATAGACAAACACATACACAGACACACACACTCACAGGCAAACACATACACACACAGACAAACACATACACACACAAACACATACACATACACAGACACTCACAAAACACATACACAGACACTCACAAAACACATACACAGACACACACTCACAGACAAACACTCACACATACACTTTCAGACACACACAAATTATTAATAATATCCACCCAGCCTCCCTACCTGGAGAGCTGGCGTGGATCTGTCCCTGGGGTCCAGTGGGGCTTCAGTGCGGCGGGCGGCAGCGTTCTAATGAGAGGCGGCGAGGGAGCTCTAACCTGTCTGCTCTGCTCCCTCGCGGGCTGTCTGCTGATGCTGGGAGCCGGAATATGACGTCATATTCCGGCTCCCGCAGAATCAGCAAACGGCGCGCGAGGGAGCAGAGCAGACAGGTTAGAGCTCCCTCGCCGCCTCTCATTAGAACGCTGCCGCTCGCCGGGGGTCCAGAAGATGACCTGGTAGGAGGGAGCGCTTCCCTCCTGCCGGTCACTGAAATCTGGCGCCCCCAGAGCCGGTGCGCCCTAAGGCGGCCGCCTGTGCCGCCTTATGGACGCGCCGGCCCTGCTCGTGAGGCGGGAAGATCAATGTCCTCTCTGGAGTAGGCTGTTGGGTGCGCGGCTTCCACCATTTTGTGGGAGACCCCAGGTCTATGTTGCAGAACGATGGTGCTGGGGGGATTCAGAGTTGCGGTAGCGGTGGGGGCTGCAGGGTTAGGACCGGGATCACCCCCCCGGCCCAGAGGGGGGGGGGAACAGGGCCGGGTCTGCTCAGGATTGAGCCTCTGATTGGGGCCTGTGGCGCAGGATAGTGGGGCAGCGGCCATCCGCCCCACTCACCGCCGGAGAAGGCCTCAGTTTGGGCGACTAGAGTCTCTCCCCCAGGGGACTGTAGCTCGATGAGCCAGCCTCTCCCTGGGTCCAGCAGTCCCCTTTCTTTGGGTCTTCTTTAAGGTGGAAATCATGTTTTAAGAGTTGAATCATAGAATTATTGCAGGAGCTGCTCCTGCTTGCGACCGTCCAGCTCGGCGGTCCGGCCCCGCCCGGGACAATATTTATTTATTTTTTTAATTCTTTATTTGTAGTGTGCAGGTAAATACAGACATATCTATAGTTTGCCACGACATCAGAAGTAAGCATTTGATAAACATACATAGATGACGGTTTCATGGCCCTTAAAAAGAGAAAGAGCTACTGCACGTTTTATAAGAAGAATAAACGATGTAAACTATGTATTTACATTTTCAAACTATGCACACGCTGATGCTGGGCGCGTAAAAACACTGTATATGATGCATGCTTTATGTACTCACAATGTGCACTACCTAATACCCTCTGCCACTTCTTAGTTCCCTCCATGTATACAGTCTCTCAGACCATTTTATCAGTACTATTTATAGGCTTTGCTATTTATCCTCTGTGTCTTTTCATCTCATATTAATTGTATCTATATGTCATCCTTGCTGAATATTAAGCAATTATTTATAATAGATAGATATTGCAACTCCACCATTTTAACTCAATGTTTGCAAGTCAGTTGTCATTTTTATGCTGAGCAGCACTCACTGTTAGTAAATTGGTCTAAAGTCTCTCCGGAGTTACCACTGACTGATTTATTCACACATGAAATGATGGCTTGATCTTGAATAATGCTTACCAAGCTCAGTATGATTGCCAAAAGAAAAACAGCTTGCGTTGTCTGGAATAAACGCCCGTACAGTGGTGATAATCCATACAGTCTCATCCTTCTACGTATGCTGTCACAGGAGCATATACTGCATTTCATTGACTTTTCTGTTTACTTCTAAAATGAGGACACTCTTCCTGGGCCAATTTCATAGCCTAAATCTCTATCAGTGCTTGTGTTGTCATAGGTACACTTTACTAACATTACAGGCCACTGAACTGCAACAACTTTTTTCTGTCCCCTACTCCTACACCCCTCCTATGTGCACTTAACCCAGTGAGTGCTACTCTAGGCCTAACAGGAAGTCAAAATATTGGTTAGCTGAAGATATTTAGGCCTCAATGGCCATTGTTCAATAACAGACCGTGATTCCAGTCATTGCGACCATCAATCTAATATGGTTTGGATGGAGCACTTATGATAATCCAGTAACACTATACATAAATAGTAGGTATAATTGTAATGCCAAAGAGGTACAATATTTGAGGCACAGATAGCCTTGCTCTAAAATATTGCATTGGTGCCTTTAATGATAGCACCATTCCATTCTCCCTGCTAGGAAGAGGGAATATATATATTGGGTGAATTGAAACAATATAGGGCAGCATCATCACCCTGCGTCAAAACACACAAAGGGGTATGACTGGGAAGGGAGAGAGTAACTTTCCCATAAATATGACCGTTTAAATCTTAAAATAAAAATGTGTGAGTAGCATGCCGAATAGTCTTTTCCAGAGTCCCCAGGATGGAGAATGAAGAACGTGCTGCATTCTCCTGCAGAACAGAAGAGGAGCAGATCCCTAGATTTTATCACAAGACACGGAGGCTCATATTGCATTACCCTTTCTTTACTGTCCACCAATAGCAGCAAAGGATATAAACAAAGTGAAAAAACAATGAACATACAGTAACATAGGCCCCTCCCCTCTCAGGTCCCAGTATAATAGGCAGCGCTTCCCTTCCATTTCCCTCCTTCTTTGCTGCTCCAAAGATAAATAACAGCTCACATTTTGTCTCTCAGATTATTTTATTATCCTGTGATTTATTTCTCTTGATTTTACTATTTGCCTTTTATTATTCCATTGTTTATTCTCTGTTGATATGTTCAATATTATTCAATGTTTTTCTTTCCAAAAGATTTTCCGTTTTTATTTATGTTGCTTATTTCTACATATGTATATATTTATTGCCTCCCAGGGTTCCAGACCTCCTCTGTGAGCTAATTGCCTTTTTTCTCTGTTTGCTTTACCTCCTTTCAGTCTCTTTCCCTCCCCTGTCTTCCCCTGTACTTGGACGCCATTTGCTCCTCGTTTCTTCTCCGTTCTATTCGGCTGTTTTGGTACATGAATCTCGCTGTTCGGCTAAATTAATTTTCTAACACATACCGTTCGTTAGTTTTACCGGTTTATAGCATCATTCGTCTATATACCGCGTTCGACTAATTTGTTCGTGCGTTTTGCTCATTCGTATGTTTTCCCCATTCACCTATTCTATTCACACGAATTCATCTATTTTACCACATGTTCGCCTGTTTTCTGTCGAATTTCAGTTTTCTTTTGCCGCGAATCTCGCGAGATTCTCGGCGGCCATTTTCTGACTTCCTGTCTCTCTGCCTACCCCGTTGTGTGTGTCACTGGTCTGGACCCTGGTGAGATCTCTCCTTTTGTTCAGTGCTCTCATAGTTTGGGTGACTAACCCTTACTACCTTTTTAGTTTTAGGTAATAGGGATAGTGTGCATCTTGCATTATGCCCAAACCCAGGATGCCTTCCAGCTCCCCACCCTCTGAGGAGATAGATACTCCACTATTCATGGGAGAGGCCCCTGTCACTACAGACACACCACCCACTCTGATAGACAGGCCCATCCACCCTGCGGGGGACCAATTCTCGGCGCTACAGCGTTCTGTGACAGATGCCATTATGGCAGCCATGGGTTCCATGTCCTCTACCCTCTCCCATTCTATCTCCCAGGCCCTTCTACCACGTCCTTTGGACGCGCAAGTGTCAGGTTCCACGACGCCTCTTTCGCGTCCTGCTGTGGACCTGCCTGGAGACGCACCTAAGAAAGCGACCCATAAAACCAAACATCCAGCTGCCTCCAGAACTACTAAGACTGGCGTACCCTTGGTCGCCCCAGAAAGCATGCTCCACACACGCAAAAGAGCCTTTCTGCGCGAGGCAGAACGGGCGCAGCTATGGAAATGTGCCGGAGCACAACCAGAGAGTGACTCCGACTCAGAAATCGGGTCTGGTGAGGAGGCTATGACTGAATCAGATGATGACTCTGATGTTGATTCCGCTGAGAGGGACCTTGCCCTCCTTCTCTCTGCTCAGGCGGAGACGTCTGGAGGCGACACGGGGGTGCCTCACCCCGCTACCGCAGGGTCCGCCCTCTTGGATCCGTTGGGCGAACCTCTCTTCGACCCGGATGAGCTACACCATCCGAGGTCGGTGGAGTAGCTCCCGGCGGACCATGTATCCAAGTACCTCGAAAATTGGGTACGACGCCCGCTCTCTAAAGCGGCACGTAATAAATTGAGGGCCAAATGCCCAAGGCCTATGGTGCCCAATAAGGTCTGTGATACCCCTGAGGTCGACCCTAAAATGACCCAGTTCCTAGCGAAATTAGGCTGGAACCCTCGTAAAGGCCTAGACTCTGCCCTAAAAGCATGTCAGGATTAGCACCTGGACATATTTGGCCCACTAGCCAAACATTTTGAACTGGCGGAGGATGCCAGAGCCAGAAACCATATGGTTGACCCCGAAGACCACCGTGGTTGGGTCCAATACCTCCCTCTCCATTAAACGGCGTAAAGCCATTTTATTCAAAATAGAGCCTAAATTGGCCAACCTTGCCCTCACAGAGGCTGGGAAGGACGCCCAAGGTTTACTTTATGGCGACTCCTTCATTAAGGACCTGGGACGCTTTGTGGGAGCATTTACAGCCCTGGACAAGGCACAGGTCTCTATGAGACGCGTATTCCAGGGTCGGGTCTCCACCAGGGCCGGCAGATCCAGGAGCCGTCTGTCCGGCCGGTCTTATTTTCAATCCCGTGACTCGGGACGAGGCTCCTTTCAGCACCGCTCCAATTTCCAGGAGGCAAGTACCCTCTCCCCATTCTTCCCATCACGCGGACGCCCGTGGCGATCCAGAGGATTCAGGGGTAACACCGGTTCCAGGCGACCTTATGGTGAGTTTACCCATAACACATGTTTCTTCTCATGTTTGTGTAGGGGGCAGGCTCCAACATTTTTTCCCGGCCTGGGCACAGATAACCTCTGACCCTTGGGTACTAAACACTATTTGCGACTTTCACATAGACCTAGTGGGGAACCCTGTAAATATCCCTCCTCCTCGACCGATCCGCTTCTCCCTCCGAGATCACAGGTCGATCGACGACGAGCTATCCGCGCTCCTCGCCAAGAGAGCGATAGAACGGGCGCCCCCAAACTCCACAGGAGTCAAAAGCAATATTTTCCTAGTGGAAAAGAAAGGCGGCCAAATGCGCCCAGTCATAAACCTGCGCCCGCTCAATGCTATGGTGAGATACCGCCATTTCAAGATGGAGGGTATCCATCTGTTGCGAGACCTACTCCTTCCAGGGGACTGGTTGGTAAAGCTGGATCTCAAGGATTCGTATCTCACTGTGCCTATAGCCGATGCATCCCGAGATCTTCTGCATTTCCATTGGCGGACAGGGATTTGGAGGTTCACCTGCCTTCCGTTTGGCCTCTCATCAGCACCATGGTGCTTCACAAAACTGCTGCGCCCACCTATGGCCTGGCTACGCAGTTGAGGCATTCGTCTAATTATATACTTAGACGACATCCTGCTCATGGCTCAGGATCGCTCCATACTTCTGGTGCACCTGCGGCTGGCTATGAACCTACTCTCCCGTCTGGGCTTCATCATCAACCAGGAAAAGTCGTGCCTGACTCCCACCACTCGTATGGAATTCCTCGGATTCCTAATGGATACGGAAGCGGCCACTCTGAGCCTTCCGAAGTCCAAGACTCGCTCGATACGCAAGGAGCTCCGCAGAGCTCTCATACGGCCGCACCTATCATTGAGGCACCTGGCGCGCCTTATCGGCCTCCTCGCATCCTCTATTCAGGCTGTGTTCCCGGGCCCGCTCCATTACCGTGCACTGCAACAACTGAAAATAGCTCACCTGAGAGCTGGCGCATCCTACGCGGATCTAGTGGTGCTAGACAGCGAGACGAAGGACGAGCTTCGTTGGTGGATCCTCAACCTATCCGCTTGGAATGGCAGGGCAATCTTCGGTTCCATGCCGGAGTTCACCATCGACTCAGATGCAAGCCTCCATGGCTGGGGGGCTCATTGCGAGGGTGTGGCGACAGGGAGTCGCTGGTCAGAATCCGAATCCCGACTCCACATCAACGCATTGGAACTCTTGGCGGGCTCCTTCGCGATCCGCAGCTTCGCGAGGGACTGGGCTCATACGTGCATCCGCCTCCGTATGGACAATGTCTCCGCGGTGAGGTATGTCAACCACTTGGGCGGTACTCAGTCTGCGGTTCTGGCCCGGCTGGCGAAAGACTTTTGGGGCTTTTGCTTAGACCGGAACCTGGTAGTCCGAGCGGAATACCTTCCAGGTCTGCACAACGTCCAGGCGGACTGGAGCTCACGATATCTATCGGACGCCAGCGACTGGAAATTAGACACGAACGTGTTCTCCAGTTTATCGTCTCTATGAGGCCCTTTTGCTATAGACCTATTCGCGTCCCGGCTCAACACCCAACTCCCACGGTTCTTCAGCTGGCGGCCGGACCCGGCGACAGAGGCAGTGGACGCCTTCCTGCAGGACTGGAACGGAGGCCTCCTATACGCCTTTCCCCCATTCTCCATTATCCCTCGCACCCTTGTTCACACCTACAGACACGTAGCCAAGCTGGTCCTAGTAACCCCGTTTTGGGAAACACAATCTTGGTTTCCCCAATTTCTCGGGATGATGGTAGATTACCCCAGGCTGTTGCCGTCCTCCCTGGAACTTCTACTGGACCCGTTGGGGTATTGCCACCCCCTCCTGTTGGAAGGTTCCCTCCCGCTTCTGGCGTGGCGGATTTCAGGGGACCTTGGGAGGTCCAGGGAGTTCCGGACACTACTAGACGCCTGCTGGCGGAGGCATGGGCTCCCGGCACTAGACGGGCATATGGGTCAGCTTGGCGAGCTTGGGCTGGCTGGTGCCTGGCTAGGGACATGGATCCTGCTTCGGCCCCTGTAGCTACGGTCCTGCAATTCCTGACTTCCCTCTTTGAAGCAGGTAAGGCCTACAGGACCATCAACCTATATAGGTCAGCCATTTCCTCAGCGCATCAAGGGTTTGATGGCTGCCCAGCGGGCCAGCACCCCCTGGTGTGTCGGCTCCTCAAAGGTGCTCGCCTATCCCGACCTACACCGCGACCTGGGATGTATCGGTGGTATTATCCTTCACACTTATTCTGCTCTCTCCCTACGACAGCTATCAGCCAAGTTGGTCTGTTTGTTTTGTCTCATCTCCTGCAAAAGGGTCTCGGATGTCCGTGCTCTGGACTTTGATGCCAGATCTTATACCCCTGAGGGTGTCACATTTAATATCAGCAGACGCACCAAAACGTCTATTAAAGCTGTATCTTATCCGAGTTTCCCCTCTACACCGGCGCTGTGTCCGGTGGCCTGCCTACGCGAATATGAGGATCGCACCAAACTACACCGGGCTGCATCCTCTCCCCATCTATTTTTATCTATCCGGCCTCCGTTTAACCCCGTCACTAGCAGTACTTTGTCTCGCTGGGTTAAATGGCTACTCTCTCAAGCAGGTATTGATACTGCGCTTTTTGGCGCACACTCTATCAGGGGGGCCTCGGCATCTTCAATGATGGCTTCAGGGGCACGTCTGGAGGATCTCATGAAGATGGCTGACTGTAAGAAAATGAAATTAACTTTTCTGATATATGTATTTTATGCTTAGATAAGGTTTATTATCAATATTGCTGAACTGAAAGGATATGAACAGTTAAACTACTTTTTGCTTTGTATGCTTTAACTCAATGTACGTCATAGATATGCTGACTGTGAAAGACTTGGACAATAACATTTTTCCTTTTAGGATGTATGACAAGGTGATAATATGCTTAGTATACAATTCTATAGGATGTAAGACAATGCTAAATACTCAGGATGTCTGGCCTCGGATCCAGACATATTCAAAGAAGGTCTTATCTATCTATTGCCAGAATAACATGTGATATTTAAGGAAGTAGTCAATCTTATATTCTGAATGGCATATCTCATGACACATGTAAATACAATTGTATAAATGCCCGATTCACAGTAATACAAATTGAGAACTTGTCATGCACCTTTCGTGTCTGTCTGTTATTTGCTGAACAAGTTTCTCCCGTCAATTGATGTGGTGACCGAGAGATACAGAATTGAGGGAATTGAGTCCAAGACAGCATTAACCCTTTCAGCTTGGTGTCTAGAAGTGGGATGGATGGATGGATGACCGCAAAACCATTGCGGTGAGTAGCCTTTTTGTGTCTTATTTGACACTGATTGTCTATGACCCCCCTTTGGTTTATCTGTATCCAGTAAGATAGGAAAGGTGTAAGGACTCTAGTTATATTGAGACCATGAGAGGTCTCCGGTTTATATTGAGACTATAAGAGGTCTCCGGTTTATTAGACATTTGGTCTAAATATATAGGGTTCTTGGTAACCCAGGTTAGTATCTAAGATAGATACAGGGTATCTCAGGTAGATACAGGTTTTTGAGACCATAAGAGGTCTCCGGTTTATTAAGACTATAGGTGTTCTGAGGAGCACGGTTTATAGATCTATAAGTATAACCCAAACTTCTCTTTCTCCCGGTCACCTTTGTTTGTCTTAAGTGTTCTTTGTGGGTGATTGTTTGTCTATATTGGGGACACACTTTGGTAAGTTAGTAGTGTCCCCACTCTGAGTCAACAGTATGGGAAATGTGAGTTCAGGTCCTGAGTGACCAATATGTGTACATGTATATATGTATGTATGTATATGTATAGATGTGTATATATGTATATGTGTATTTATAAAATAGCAGTACTTTTAAACAAATGGAGGTTTTTAAAAATACATAGGGATTAAGGAGAGAACGCAGGTAACTTGTTTTTCTTTGTTTTTATGATGTGTGTTGTAGTCCTTGCTGCTGCCCAGTAGTGATGGGAGTGAGCGCAGGACTTATCTTTCTGCAAGATAGCAGTACTGTGTATTAGAAAAGAAATGACTCACAGGTTGTACCTGATAGACCTACTTAAATCTTTTTGCTTTATTCTTTCTGTCGCATAGAAGTATAAGTTTTATTGTAAGTTATTTCACATGGGATCTGTGTGCCTGGTATGATTGTTGCTTTAAAATACCATAAGCCCACTACACTTTCTATGAGAGTGGGATAAGTGTAAATGTGTTAAATTGTTTAAATAATGAGCTCAGTATATTTTATACTGAGACAAAAAAGAGACACTTCATTAGTATTTGAAAGTTAATTCCCCATATGGGATTAATTGTATAGAACACCAATCAGCACATCTTCCCTGCCCTGTGTGTTTGTTGCAAAGGATCCATACTAAATATGATTTTTGTTTGAAAATAACAGAGTAACATTTTAAATTTTCAGCGGTCCAACACATGCTTTATTTTGTGCTGTAAGCTAACCTTTTTATTGCTACAGATGCCTTAGATGATCCAGTACAATAATTACTGCTTGTGTCTTCTATGTCTCACATTATGTGTTATTTTAAATTGTGGTATATAGCCTGGATCAGAGATCAGGGACAAAGGTTTCTACCTGTTACTAAGGCTCTTGGAGACTGACCGGTCTAAGGTTTGCCATGCCTTTTAAACATGGTATAGAATAAATTTTTTAAGTCTCTGAGAGTTCTGAAAGATTCGGGTGAAACCATGTCTGTGTAATCTGGTCCAGATGTTTGTTCAATTTCTATAAGATTTAAGTTGATGCAGAAGCATCTCAGATTAGTTAATTGAAGTTTTATACAAATAGTTGAGTTATGAGCGCGCTATATAAATGGATCCTTTCTTTATATACAATACTATAGTAGAGTAAAGTAATGAAGTTAATTAAGAAAATGTATACATAAGAATCCCTAAAATTAATCTAATATAATATTGGTATACCATAAAAATATGTTGTGATTACAGCTGTTAACGGTTTATTCTGTGTAAATGGTGATTGTGATAATGTGTGAAGTGTGAAGTTTAACTGGAAAGTGGTTTAATTTATATGTTGCTGTATTGTTTTAAAATTATATGTGAATCAGTTTGTTACAGTCTAGTGATACTGATAAGAATGCCAGCTAAATAACCTAGCAAATAAATGTTTTACTAGCTTTTGAATACTAGCGTTTTGGCTGAGGATAGTTGGAGTTGTGGTCTGATATAGCTATATGGGATTGGAGATTTTGAGATGTTAGTTTAAGATTGCTTTTATATTGTGTCTATCCGTGTTTCCTAGGAGGGAGACAGAGTGTGTAGTTGCGTGCCCATAAATGTGATTTCTGTATTGGCATATCTGCTGGGTACCGATTATGTGTTTCTACAAAGATACTGTTATATGGTTTGAAATTAATTGTTGTTTATGAGCTTATTACTTCAGCAGGATGTGCTAAAATGTAGAATGAGGTGGAAGTTGAAATGTTGAGATTATGGAAGAATAAGCAGTCTATATTCACTGTTTTGGCATATAAGCAAGATGCGAAGGAAGAGATTGATAATATGATTTTTGTGTTGGAAGGATGAGGCAGGTTTAATGTCTGGAGATGATATGGATCTCCTTAAAATACAGTCATGCCTTGGTAATATGTTGCCACAGTATTCTTTGCTTGTGAAATAATTGATTTCAGACTGGGCCAATTTGGGTGGCTAAGATTTTCTTACCAAGGTTATAGAAAAGGAAAATGCAGGTTGTTTTGACTTAAGAAGGTTTTAGGAAGTAAGGTTGCTTATTATGCTCAGGGATTGCAACACTGTCCACCTACACAGGCTGAGAGCGAACATGGGATGGAGCACATAACGCCCGTGGATGGGGTGGTCAAAGAGGGGCAAGGGGATGGAGACAGGGAAATCAGGGTTATAGTGGCAGGGGTAACCAAGGAGGAATAGACAGGAACACTTGTTTTAACTGTGGCCAGTATGGCCACTGGAGGAATGAGTGTCCACACCCCAGGAAACCCCAGATACCCCAACAACCCCACAATTCTCAAAATATGCCCGGTAGATAAGAATAACACCAGACCCACTCCCAACACCACTGGCCAGCATATCGCTTAGTTCAGGACTTTAGAGCCCTGAATGGTATAATTGTGCCCATTGCACCCATTGTCCCTGATGTGACATCCCTCATTACAGCCATTTCACATGATGCCACTTGCTTCACTGTTATTGATTTAAGTAATGCATTTTTTCTATACCTATTGATCAAGAGACACAGCTACTTATGGTTTTTATTTTAATTTTTGAAGGCTGTCAGTTTACCTGGACACGCTTACCCAAGGCTATGTGGATTCCCCAGCTGTTTATTCGTTGGTACTCCAACATACTCTAAAAAACATGGACTCCGGTCTTGGTTCCGTCCTTTTGCAAAATGATGATTTGTTATTATGTAGCCCTAGCTATGAGGCAAGCACTGTGGATACTGTCAGCAACTGTGGGTCACAAGGTTGTTAAACACAAAATGCAATTGTGTAAATCAAAGGTTTATTACTTAGGTTTTGTTCTGGCTTCAGGCACCAGACAATTGAGTCCAAAACGTATTGAGGTCATTCAGAGGATTCCTACACCCACTACTCGGAAGGAGTTGCTCACCTTCCTCGGCATGATTAATTACTGCTGCCAGTGGATCCTTGAATGCTCCCATTATGACTCAATCCTAAGGAAGGCTGTACGTTCTGACAGCCCTGAAAATGTCTGTTGGTCACCAGACATGATAGCTGCATATATTGCCCTCAAGGTTGCTATTGTACAAGCCCCGGCTTTAGGACTACCTGTCTATTGTAAATCATTTTATTTGTATTCTCAGGACAAACTGTAAAACCATGGCCGCGGTCTGTGCATAAGAGCAAGGAGGCGGTCTGCGTCCCATAGCATTCTTTTCCAAAGTAGCTTGAGCACAGGGTATGCCGGTTGTCTCAGAGCATTGACAGCATGTGCAATGGCTGTTGAAACTGCTACTACTATCACACTAGGGCATCCTACAAAACTTCATGCCAGTCACCAGGTCACTCAGCTGATAACAAATCTCACTACACAACACATGACAGCCCAGCGCTTAAGTGGTTATGAGATTCTTTTTCTTAATACCCAGAATCTGTCTATTGTCTATAGTCTTGTTAATTCTGGTCCTGTTTGTTTTGCATGCTATTCTCATTTCTGCATCTGACTCTGTGTCTATACCATCTAAGCCTCATAATTAGTGATGACATTTCCAGAGGAAATGCCTTGGCTGACAAAGTGGCAAAAGGAAGTTGCAGCCATAATGTTTGGATTAAACAAGGTTTAGAGAAAGATCAGAATGATCTGTTCTCTAAAGAGGGGAGAATAGGCATAATTGAAGCAAACAGTCTTTTGTAAGATAGTGTGAACCATGTATTCCACACAAATCACAGCACGAACATTTGCCCCCTCCAGCTGCTCTTTTTACACACTTACAGATTGCTTTTATTCATGTATCCAAAATTGGTAAGAATACTTACTGGTCATAGTTGATCAGTTTAGTAGATGGCATGAGGCCTTTGTGATATCTAGGGAAAATGCTAGGACTGTAGTGAAGATTATTGTTGCTGAAATTATTCCCAGGTGTGGCTGCTCTCTGCAGTATTGGCTCTCATAATGGCTCGGTTTTTGCCAGTAAGGTTACCAAGGAACTTGCTAAATTCTTGCAAGTTACCTGGAAGTTTCATATACCTTATCATCCACAGTGTACAGGGGTAGTTGAAAGGATGAATAGGACTATTAAGGAAAAGCCCAGAATTTACCCAGGAACATGGGTAAATTGGACTAGATATCTACCAGCTATTTTAGCTGATATAAGAATGAATCCCCACAAGGTGACTAAATTATCTCCATTTGAGATTTTGATGGGATGACCTTTTCCCATACCCTGAGCCAGGGAACCGCTTGTTATAATGTCTGGGGATTTACAGCTAATACAAGAATATGTGCAGGAATTGTTGATAAAACTGAATGGTATGTATGACAAAGTTTCTTCGTAGTTTTCCCTTACCTTCACAGGAAGCTACTCATCCATACCAGCCCGGTGACAAGGTGTATATCCGTCAGCTGAACAGGACCAAGAAAGGAGGATACTTTTGGACCACCTGCTACTGTGATTGCTGTAACCAGAACCGCTGTCCTCACAGATTCCGATGACATCTGGATTCACGCATCCCGAATGAAGCTGTGTCCAAAGAGGGGAGCCAAGGAAGACAACACCACTCCTCGCTCGGAAACAGAAGAAGTTCCCCTTAGCGAAGCATCATGGCTTTCACACCATATCGTAGATTGAGAGGATCATACGTACCTGAGACCAAGATTATGTTTTGCGCTATGCTTTCTGGAGTTGTTATACTCCCTCTGATATTGTTCCTTGAATGCCATTATGAGTACAAGTCAATGGCAAGGTTAAAACCTGTTTGTTTCTGGAGAAAAGGACTTTGACACGATGAACAATTCTTCAATACCCCCAGCCCAATTAGGCCTTAGCCCCTCATCTAGCTTTCGTCACACACGCTCCCTCAAGAACTTTTCTCCACCACCTTTCTATCAGCATGTAATATGCAATCATTCGTTCACTGAACGCATTTGGATGAATTGGACAAATAGTAACCCTTATAAGTACCAGTTACCCATATGGAATGTGTCCATAGCTAATGAAACCGATGCATTATGTTTGTTTAAAGGTTCATGGAAAATTGTTAGATCTTATAACGCAGAAATGTGCATAGTTAAGGTTGCTAATTACACTAATATCTGTGTCACATTATTTAATAGAAGTTCTGATGGTAAGAAGACCACTTAAACAGATTTGGGATATATATATATATTATAAGAAAATTAATAAGGTTGCATATCAATATAAACAGAGGCCGTATTACTTTTAATAATGATTATATAACTGGTACCATTAATTGGAGAAGGGGACAAATGTTAGTATTTATGAATGACACACACACACACCTATTCCATCCACATGTGTTAATACAACTGCCTTCTTACAAGCTGTACATGTGTCATTAAAAATCACTACTCCTTTTGTAACATTATGTAACACAGCAAACAAAAGGCAGAAAACGGAATGGTATGACACACTGTTAGGAGGTGCTGGAACCACTATGGGTATACTAAATAGTTATAGATATGGAGACCCTCTAGAATAAGTTAAACACAGCCAGTATGCATATAGGGACTGGTTTCCATGCTACTGCAAACTGGGCTCCAACTGTTGTTAAATCACAGGTTACAGGATTGGATTTAGATAAATCTATGTATAACTATTTAGATAATTTAACTGTTGCAACTATGAAATTCACAACAGGTCTAAGTAATTGGAGTATTTGTGCCATCAGGTATTTATGGATGCAACAACAAGGATTGGCATTAGAAAACCCACTAATGATTCTTAAATTAGAGAAGATTAGAAGAATGCTTAACCACACAGATAATGAATGGTTACTTCTAAAAAACCCAATCCACTAAATGCAATGAATGGTTAACTGGTAATGTCTCACATTTTTCATGCTTTTGCTATTTTACATTATATCATGCATCATCAAAGGATGTTAAATTAGCTTGTCAATTTAACACATTACCAGTACCAGTTTATGATCTCTTTGCCAGAAATTTAACCTGGTGGGCACCTACATACACAGGTAGCCACACATATCTTAAAAGGAGAACTCCTTAAGGTGAGTTCACAAATTCAGAATGATTTAGCCCATCAATAGTATGACGCTTTCACTGGTTGGTCCCATACTGGGTCCCAGATAATGAAATCATTCTTCTATCCGCTTGTTATTGTAGTTCTGATTTTATTGTGTATGATTTTTATAACTGCCACCTTACTTGTATATTGAGGAAGAGAATACAGAAATTAATTCATAATGCAGAACAGAAACAATTGGAAATTCTCCTCTCTGCCACTGGAGGGTATCAACCCATCTTTAAAACTGGGCCTTAGGAATTACCACATGGGAATCGAGGTGAAGAAATTAATTAAAGTCCCGCAGGGAGTGACTAGCACCCCTGAAAATACCATGTGGAAGTTTCTCTGTCCTGGTAAGATTTTATCGATAAGATGAGCAAATTGTATTATTGCTCAAAGAGGGGAAATGTAAGAAAATGAAATTAACTTTTCTGATATATGTATTTTATGCTTAGATAAGGTTTATTATCAATATTGCTGAACTGAAAGGATATGAACAGTTAAACTACTTTTTGCTTTGTATGCTTTAACTCAATGTACGTCATAGATATGCTGACTGTGAAAGACTTGGACAATAACATTTTTCCTTTTAGGATGTATGACAAGGTGATAATATGCTTAGTATACAATTCTATAGGATGTAAGACAATGCTAAATACTCAGGATGTCTGGCCTCGGATCCAGACATATTCAAAGAAGGTCTTATCTATCTATTGCCAGAATAACATGTGATATTTAAGGAAGTAGTCAATCTTATATTCTGAATGGCATATCTCATGACACATGTAAATACAATTGTATAAATGCCCGATTCACAGTAATACAAATTGAGAACTTGTCATGCACCTTTCGTGTCTGTCTGTTATTTGCTGAACAAGTTTCTCCCGTCAATTGATGTGGTGACCGAGAGATACAGAATTGAGGGAATTGAGTCCAAGACAGCATTAACCCTTTCACTGACTGGTCGAGGGAATCGGTTTTCCGTGAATTCTACTTTAGACCGGTTCCTCATACGTTTGAGGCAGTGGGCAGTGGTCGATAGGCTTTAAACTTGCAATATGAGCCTCCGTGTCTTGTGATAAAATTGCATGATTTCGCTATCACATGATGAAAAGTCATGATTTTATTAAAGACACGGAGGCGAGTATTATCCCACCCATTTTGACTACCCATGTTATGTTTTGATTGTTTACCCCCCCCCCCCCCAGTTTATTTCAAGATCTGGATGACAGGTAGTGTATTGCTTGGTACGGTAAGTGGTGCCTGTGTTGATTGGGATTTGAATATATAACTATTTCAATTTGGGTCTATATGGGTTTGTCACTGCAGATATTGGTGGGGATTGCTCTGTCTGGCCTTGATATCAGTCTCAAGTACTGGTTTAACCCCTGGGCTCCTGTTCTTTATGTCTTCACAGCCTAAACCGATCCTGCAGGGTATTTGGCTTCAACATGTATGCATCGTTCACTACGAATGAAGTTCGGTTGGAAGTTATCCAGTTATACTTCCCTGGTTTTGGATGTGATGATCCTCTTCGTGGCTTGCAGTTTATATGTCCTTGGTTTCTCGTTGGACTATATTACCGTTCATGTTATGGACTTTGTGTATAGTGTCGCACCTTCAGAAAGAGGGAAATGGAAGGGAAGCGCTGCCTATTATACTGGGACCTGGGAGGGGAGGGGCCTATGTTACTGTATGTTCATTGTTTTTTCACTTTGTTTATATCCTTTGCTGCTATTGGTGGACAGTAAAGAAAGGGTTATGCAATATGAGCCTCCGTGTCTTTAATAAAATCATGACTTTTCGTCATGTAATAGCAAAACCATGCAATTTCGAGTCTGCCAAGCGGCAAACAATGAAATCTCAAAACAAGTAAAAAAAAAAACAACACTCATAGAAATACATCAAACCATCCTAATTGGTGGCCTCAGAATGGCAGAGTGTGTAATGCAGAGAATTTACACCCCATGTCATAGCCATAAAGCCTTTGTGATAGAATGTATTTTTCCAGCTGATCACATTTCCCTTCAGCTTTGAATTTCTCCCCCTTAGCTGGCTCTAAATAATGTGAGATTCCAATCATATGCGATCATATTCCAATTACATCCTAGTCATTTTATAACAATCTGCACGGTTACTGGTATTGTTCGGTTCTTGACTGTGATTTTAAAGGATCACTTCAGACACAAACCCTTCAGCTTTCTCAATCTGGAGTCTATTTGTGACAATTAAAAAAAAAAAAAAAAGTGACAATTTCAATAGAAAAGGCCCTTTTATATATGGGGTAGAAACTATTCCGAAAGTTTTCTTCCGCTTTTGTTAGCTCCACAGACTGTACTACAACTTAGTCGTGATCACGTGTGCGCATATGCATGTGACGTGGCTTCAGCACAGAGGATTGTCAATTTGAAGCCTCTGATTGGATTGCAAGCTGGCTTTTTTTGTTTTTCATATACACCAAAACATGCAGACAAAAATAGGCAATTTGTTATTGTCTGAAGAATAAATTCTTTATGAAAAAGCCCATTAATGTGTCCATCACTCATCTGAACTAGGTAGAATGGAGAAGTCTTTCTTAGTCCAGGGAGGGAAGGTCCTTGAAATAAGTGAACCAGTGGTCATAACAACAAACAGAGTAATAGCTACATTTCTAACTGTACAACCAGTATGGAATTCATTGTAATTTCATAGTAAACAGATATTGGCAAACATATTTCTATACCAAAGCCTCATTCTGAAGTGTGGATAGGTGCTCAATCCTAGCACCAAATATGTATAAAAGATTTCACATGTTGGAAAGGAACCACTAAAAACATGTTTCCTTTCCAAACTCTGCAGCAACAAAATTACCAACTAGGAAGTGCTCAACTTATTTTTCAAAGTTGCGGTCAAAGCAGAAACAGCAGCCACCATGTATCATTAGCAGTAAAAAGGTGCACAGATACATAGCTCACTCGGACCTCAAAATACATTTCTAAAGTATATAAAGATTTCCTGAAACATTCTGTACCTTTCTTGATGTAAGACTTGACTACATCATAATGTGCCTTTTACGGCTGCATTAAAAAAACACTTCCTCATCAATTGGCCCTAAGTGCTTAAACCATCCAATGTGCCCCCTGAGTGTGCAGCCCCATAGTGCAACTGCACTGAAGGTATTTCCAATGCTGACTCCAAGCACAATAACCAATAGAAAGCGCTTTAGTTTTAAGGAAATAAAGTTTTTTATTTTGTGTACAGAAGAAAGTACAAAAATAAGTTATACGGGTACACTCGCAGGTTTCCGCAGCTTGAACAATTTGTCACAGTAGATAGCATTGTAATAGAAGCAGCACAGCAAACGAGGGTATCATATTATTTCAATGCTCTTTTAAAATATTACATTAACTCTATTCTCTAGCCGGTAGTCGGGAAGAGGGTACAGGCACCTCTATCTAGGGATGTGTACAGGTGAGACTGGTTTGTGCTGCCGCATTGTCATTGCGAGGGTCACCATGCCCAGTGCAATATGAAGGGGTGCAGCCAATATGCGGAACATCGTCTGAACCCATGTAGTCAGTCGGTCCATATAGTGTACGAAGGGCCGGCCTTAGGGGTGTGCGAGCTGTGCGGCCACCGTGGAGCAGGGGGCGCCTTGTGGCCGACACAGCTCACACATGGCCAGATGACAGCTATGCAGGGGGAGCTAATGCAAGTACCCAGGTGGAGGATTTCACTATTCTCCACCAGGGTATATGAAAAAAATAGTGAGGCAGCGGGGGCGGAGCTTACCGAGTGGCGGGGGCGGTGAAGGCGGGGCTAATATGGCAGCAGAGGTGGGGCTAAAACCTACCAGAAACCCCTGGTAATAACTGCAGCACAGCATGGCGGAAGCAGGAAGGAGTCCCTGCTTCCCCAACAACTAGAATACAGGAACTGTACTGCCTCCCCTCCATCCCCCACCCCTGCCAGCCCATAATGGTAAGTGTGTGTGTGTCTGACTGACTGTCTGCATGTGTGTGTGTGACTGTATGTGTGTGTGTGTGTGACTGTCTGCCTGTGTGTGTATGACTGCCTGTGCTTGTGTGTGTGCATGTGTCTGTCTGACTGTCTGCATGTGTGTGTGACTGCCTGTGTTTGTGTGCGTGTGACTGTCTATGTGTGTGTGTGTGTGTGTGTGTGTGTGAGACTGTCTGCCTGTGTGTGTGACTTTCTGCCTGTGTGTTACTGTAACCATGTGCGACTGTACTGTGTGTGACTGTAACTGTGCCTTTGTGTGTACCTGTGTGTGTGACTGCAACTGTGTGTGTGACTGTCTGTACCTGTGTGTGGCTGTCCATCTATAACTGAGGTGTAGAGTGCAAATGTAAAATGTCCTTGATCCGACCTCTGATCACTTCCCAGGGGGACAGTGTGTGTAGGGGGGCAGTGTATGTGTGTGTGGGGCAATGTGTGGGGGGGGGCAGTGTATGTGTATGTGGGGGAAGTGTGTGTATGTGTGGGGGCAGTGTATGTGTGTCGGGGGAGTGTGTGTATGTTGGGCAGTGTGTGTATGGGGGGCAATGTATGTGTGTGTGTATGGGGGCAGTGTGTGTAGGGGCAGTGTATGTGTGTGGGGGGGAGTGTGTGCATGTGTGGTGAGTAGGGTAGGGGGACTTTTTGATATATATATATATATATATATTTGTTTTTTTAATAAAAATAAGTAAATATATGTCCCCCCATCCTTCTTACCTTTACTGAGGGAGGGAGGAGGGGGGACATTTCTCGATCCCTGGTGGTCCGTGGGGAAGCCCTGTGGTTCCAGTGGTGAGAGTGAACTCTAGCCTGTAGCTCCAGGGCTAGAGTTCACTCTTGCGAGATCCAGAGCATTGCCGTGGTAACCAGGGCAACACTCCGTGCTCGCAAGAGAAGGACCTGGAGGACCTGCAGGCTGAGCTCCCAGGTCCTCTTTCTCTCTGTCTCCCCTGCCGGCAGCCAGCAATGTGCCTGTGGACCAGGGAGGGAGATCTCTGATCAGTGCCAGCCCTCCATTAGCCGGCAGGGGAGAGCCTCGAGGGGGGGGGGGCAATTGCCCCATTGCTCACCCCTGCATCCGGCAGTGGTCGCACGGCGCAATTACACAGTAACCGGCAGGAGGGGATGCGCTCATCTCCTGTCGGTCAGAGAATGTAGCATGGCCGAGCAGGCAGACGGCAGTAGAGGAGCGGTAGATTGATGCAATGCATCTCTATAAGGAGATGCTGATTGGTGCTGTGAAGCTCAGCGTTTTGCCACACATGCACTATAGCCTCCCAATGCTTTCCTATCGGAATTGAATTGGCGTTGACTGAGATCAGGGCCGGCCTTAGGGGTGTGCGAACTGTGCGGCCGTACAGGGGGCCATGGACCAGGGGGCACCATGTGGCCGACACAGCTCGCACATGGCCGCGTGACAGGAGTGCAGAGGAGCTAAAACAGGTACCCGGGTGGAGGATTTCATTATTCTCCACCCAGGTCTATGAAGGAAAAAAAAATGTAAATCGCAGCAGAGGGGGCGGGGCTTACCGCGAGGCGGGGCTAATACCTAAACGAAGCCCCTCGTAACTGCTGCACAGGAAGAAGGAAGGAGTCCCTGCTTCCCCAACAACCAACTGCATCCACTCCCCCTTCCAGCCATTATGGAAAGAGGTAAGTCTGTGTGACTTTTTGTCTGTGTGACTGCCTCCCTGTGTGTGTGTGTGACTGTCTGTCTGTGTGACTGCCTGCCTGTGTGTGTGTCTGTCTGGCTGCCTGTGTGTGACTGTTTGCCTGTGTGTGTGTGTGTGTGTCTGTGACTGCCTGCCTGTGTGTGTGACTGTAACTGTGTGTGACTCCAATTGTGTGTGTCACTGTAACTGTGCCATTGTCTGTGCCTGTGCCTGTATGTGTGACTATCTGCCTTTAACTGAGTGTGTGTGTGCCTGCATGCCTTTAACCGAGTGTGTATGACTGTCTGCTTGTAATGGAATATGTGTGCCTGTCTGCTTGTGACTGTCTGTGTGACTGTGTGACTGTGTGCCTGTAATTGTTTGTGATTGTGTGTCTGTAACTGTGTGTGACGGTCTGCCTTTAACTCTGTGCTTGGCTATGTGATTGTCTGCCTGTAACTGTGTGTGTGTGTGTGTGTGTGTGACTGTCTGCCTGTAACTGAGCATGTCTGACTGTCTGCTTGTAACTGTTTGTGTGACTGTCTGCCAGTGGCTGTGTGTGTGACTGTATGCAGGCAACTTGGTGGGGTGGGGGGGGCGCCATGATGACTTTTCGCACAGGGCGCCTAATGGCCTAAGGCCGGCCCTGACTGAGATCATCCAATTGTCAGTCAAAGTGAAGAGCACACTCTTGTTACTTTAACATTTTGAAGATAAAGTCATTTTTTTTTACTGCTGTTCAATAGTATACATTCACAATTTCAGTCCAATTATGAAACTTTCCTTAATATGTCAAGGTAGTTGTACTGAAACATTGATTATATGCAAATGCGCATCTGCTTACAACAAATCCGCTCTTTTGTTTATTTTGAAGCCCTATGTGCTTTATTTTGAAGCCCAAAAGAGTGCTTTCTTTCACGTTTGAGTGATAGTTTTCAGTTGTAAGGTTTTTTTCCCACTTTCATATCTGCACACTATGCTGGTGCGGTGCATTATGGAGCTGGTATAGAATGTTTTTCCAGGGCTGCTTTTAATTCCCAGTCCAGCTCTGGATACATATATCCAGGGCCGGACTGGCCCACCGGGATACCGGGAAATTTCCCGGTGGGCCGCTGCATCTGGGGGCTGCGCAAGTATGTGCCACCGGGTGGCCGGTCCGGTGGCACACTCAGAGGGGGGCCGGCGGCCGCGTTCCAGGCTGGAGCCGCCGGGCCGGATGGCAGCCTCGCCGGTCCTGCGGCACTCCTACTGCTGAGGGCTGAAGGGGGAGGGAGCATATCTCTACCATGCTCCCTCGCGGTTCCCACAATTCACAGCACGGATGCTGCTGGGGATTGTGGGAACCGCGAGGGAGCATGGTAGAGATATGCTCCCTCCCCCTTCAGCCTTCAGCAGTAGGAGTGCCGCCGGACCGGCGAGGCTGCAGTGTGGAACGCTGCCGGCCCCCTGACTCCTCTGCCGGCCCCCTGACTCCTCTAAGGTGGGTGGGGGGATGGGGGGGGGGGGGTGAATAGAGAGAGAGACAGAGGGAATAGAGAGAGAGACAGAGGGGATGGGGGGGTGAATAGAGAGAGAGAGAGACAGAGGGGGTGGGGGGTGAATAGAGAGAGAAAGAGAGAGAGGGGTGGGGGGGTGAATAGAGAGAGAGACAGAGGGGGTGGGGGGTGAATAGAGAGAGAGACAGGGGGGGGTGAATATAGAGAGAGACAGAGGGGGTGGGGGGTGAATAGAGAGAGAGACAGAGGGAATAGAGAGAGAGACAGAGGGGATGGGGGGTGAATAGAGAGAGAGAGACAGAGGGGGTGGGGGGGGTGAATAGAGAGAGAGAGAGGGGGGGTGGGGGGGTGAATAGAGAGAGAGACAGAGGGGGTGGGGGTGAATAGAGAGAGAGACAGAGGGGGTGGAGGGTGAATAGAGAGAGAGACAGAGGGGGTGGGGGGGTGAATAGAGAGAGACAGAGGGGGAGGGGGGGTGAATAGAGAGAGAGACAGAGGGGTTGGGGGGTGAATAGAGAGAGAGACAGAGGGGGTGGGGGGTGAATAGAGAGAGAGACAGAGGGGGTGGGGGGTGAATAGAGAGAGAGACAGAGGGGTTGGGGGGTGAATAGAGAGAGAGACAGAGGGGATGGGGGGTGAATAGAGAGAGAGAGACAGAGGGGATGGGGGGTGAATAGAGAGAGACAGAGGGGATGGGGGTGAATAGAGAGAGACAGAGGGGGTGGGGGTGAATAGAGAGAGAGAGACAGAGGGGATGGGGTGAATAGAGACATAGAGACAGAGGGGATGGGGGTGAATAGAGAGAGAGACAGAGGGGATGGGGGTGAATAGAGAGAGAGACAGAGGGGATGGGGGGTGAATAGAAAGAGAGACAGAGGGGATAGGGGCGGTGAATAGAGAGAGACAGAGGGAATGGGGGGGGTGAATGAAGAGAGAGACAGAGGGAATGAGGGGGGTGAATAGAGAGAGAGACAGAGGGGGGAGTGCCACAGGGAGAGGGGGGACAGTGAGACACAAGGGGAGAAAGAGGGGTGAATAGAGAGAGACAGAGGGGGAGGGAGAGTGCCGCAGGGAAAGGAGGGATAAAGAGACAGAGGGGGGAGAGTGAGACACAAGGGGAGAAAGAGGGACGAATAGAGAGAGACAGAGGGGGAGGGAGAGTGCCACAGGGAAAGGGTGGAGAAAGATACAGAGGGGGGAGAGTGAGACACAAGGGGAGAAAGAGGGGTGAACAGAGAGAGACAGTGCCTAAGGGAAAGGGGGGAGAAAGAGACAGAGGGGGGAGAGTGAGACACAAGGGGAGAAAGAGGGGTGAATAGAGAGAGACAGAGGAGGGGGGGGGGGGAGTGCCACAGGGAAACTCTAGCCCTGGAGCTACGGGCTAGAGTTCACTCTCACCACTGCGACCACCAGGGATTCCTGGTGGTCCAAGTGGTGAGAGTGAACTCTAGCCCCAAACATACACTGCCCCTCCATACACACACACAGACCCCCAGACCCCAGGTAAGTTGTCAAACTGTACTTAAACGGTTTGACTATTTACTCTGGGAGCGGTCCCGGCACAACTGGCACCATACCCACTACACAGAGCAGTAGTGGTTATTGTGCACGGATTATTTATTTAAATAATCTATTGGTTCCCCCTCCTGAGATCAGGCTCTGGATCCGCCACTCATTATATATATATATATATATATATATATATATATATATATATATATATATATAGATATAGATATAGATATAGATATAGATATATATATATATATATAATTATGCCTATAATATTTACACATATATTAATGTACATTTATATATGCATAATACACTGAGAAATGTCATTGATATGTACAATATGTAATAAGCAGATATTGGCCCAGTCTTGTTGCTAGGTACATACTCCAGCACAATAACATATTTAAAGTGAAGAGTGCACCCACAGGACCTCAAAATAAACAAGATAACGTAATTTTTTACAGCTGTCCAACAGCATACATTCACCATTTCGGTCCCATTACCAAGCTTTCCTTAATATGTCATGGTAGTTGGACTGAAACATTGGTTATATGCAAAGGCACGTCTGCTTAAAATAAATCTGCACTCTTTTTTTTTATGCCTTTATGTGCTTTTTTTTGGTCCGCAAGTTGACATAGCTAGCAGCCAGTTCACAATTTTACCTAGTTTGTGAACATATCCCAGGCAACCGTAACACAGCTGCTGATGCTCTTTCCCGCTCTCGTTTTCAGGTATTCTTCCAGGTGCACCCTTCGGCCAACAACCTAACGTCCAGAATACCATCACTCCACGAATTAATCATGGAATGACTGATATGTTACGTCACGCCCAAATCACTCACGCACCACGCACTCTCAGCCAACACCACGACCAGAATTCCAAGTACAGGGTAATTTCTCTATAGAGACCATGGTGGCTTTTGCCTCTTTTTGCCACTTACATTTAAAATTATCACACAACACCATCAAACTATATCTCACAGGGGTACAACATCACGTTCTCACCACTTTTCCCAATCACCCTCTTTTTCTATCCTCTTACCCTATAAAGAATATCCTTAAAGGTATCAATAAAACAGTCGGCCCCCCTGCAACCAGTAGACTGCCCATAGACGGAGCTATATTCCGGAAACTCAGCGACCTATAAGACGCCAACCCTTTTGATTCTTAGACTAATTGTGATATTAAAGTCGCTATATTCATTGCCTTTTACGGCTTCCGTAGACCTAGAGAGTTCACTGTCATACGCCAGTCAGATGCCGACATAAGTTTAAAGAATTCTCACCTGATTAAAGACAACGACCATTATATCCTTTTGTTGTAAACCTCCAAAACCAATCACACCAATCAACCTACTATAACCAATATATATATATATATATATATATATATATATATATATATATATATATATATATAAAGGATAATCAGCACTCCCAGGTTTTGCAGAAAAACAAACTTCTTCTTTATTCCAAATGTCAACGTTTCAGTTCCTCTAGGGAACTTTCATCAGGACAGCAAGCAACCTTGTATCTGGTAATTATATATATTACCAGACATTATATATATATATATATATATATATATATATATATATATATATATTAAAGCGCTGTGGAATTAGCTGCCACTATATAAATACCAACAATAATAAATGCTAACGATGTATTGAGCCTTTTATATGGTGTGGCTCTAAACGTAAGCGTATCTGTGCCCTTCAATACATTCAGAGCCATACCCTGTAAAAGGCTCAATAAATTTTGAGCATATATTAACTCTACATTCACATACTATATATCAGTGATTACTTTATTGCACTATTGTGTTTTTCTCTCTCTTTTATATATACAGGGAAACACATTTCCCCAAGTTTTATACACTGCTCAAAAAAATAAAGGGAACACAAATATAACACATCCTAGATCTGAATGAATTAATATTCTTCTGAAATACTTTGTTTTTAACATAGTTGAATGTGCTGACAACAAAGTCATACAAAAATAAAAAAATGGAAATCAAATTTCCCATGGAGGTCTGGATTTGGAGTCACACTCAAAATTAAAGTGGAAAACACACTACAGGCTGATCCAACTTTGATGTAATGTCCTTAAAACAAGTTAAAATGAGGCTCAGTAGTGTGTGTGGCCTCCACGTGCCTGTATGACCTCCCTACAATGCCTGTGCATGCTCCTGATGAGGTGGCGCATGGTCTCCTGAAGGATCTCCTCCCAGACCTGGACTAAAGCATCTGCCAACTCCTGGACAGTCTGTGGTGCAACGTGACTTTGGTGGATAGAGCGAGACATGATGTACCAGATGTGCTCAATTGGGTTCAGGTCTGGGGAACGGACGGGACAGTCCATAGCATCAATGCTTTAGTCTTGCAGGAACTGCTGACACACTCCAGCCATGTAAGGGGTGTCTCATCTCGGTACCTAATGGCAATCAGGCTACCTCTGGCGAGCACATGGAGGACTGTGCGGCCCCCCAAAGAAATGCCACCCCACACCATTACTGACTCACTGCCAAACCGGTCATGCTGGAGGATGTTGCAGGCAGCAGAACGTTCTCCACGGCGTCTCCAGACTCTGTCACATCTGTCACATGTGCTCAGTGTGAACCTGCTTTCATCTGTGAAGAGCACAGGGCGCCAGCGGCAAATTTGCCAATCTTGGTGTTCTCTGGCAAATGCCAAACGTCCTGCACGGTGTTGGGCTGTAAGCACAACCCCCACCTGTGTACGTCGGGCCCTCATGGAGTCTTTTTCTGACCGTTTGAGCAAACACATGCACATTTGTGGCCTGCTGGAGGTCATTTTGCAGGGCTCTGGCAGTGCTCCTCCTGTTCCTCCTTGCACAAAGGCGGAGGTAGCGGTCCTGCTGCTGGGTTGTTGCCCTCCTCCACGTCTCCTGATGTACTGGCCTGTCTCCTGGTAGCGCCTCCATGCTCTGGACACTACGCTGACAGACACAGCAAACCTTCTTGCCAAAGCTCGCATTGATGTGCCATCCTAGATGAGCTGCACTACCTGAGCCACTTGTGTGGGTTGTAGACTCTGTCTCATGCTACCACTAGAGTGAAAGCACTGCCAGCATTCAATAGTGACCAAAACATCAGTCAGGAAGCATAGGAACTGAGAAGTGGTCTGTGGTCACCACCTGCAGAACCACTCCTTTATTGGGGGTGTCTTGCTAATTGCCTATCATTTCCACCTGTTGTCTATCCCATTTGCACAACAGCATGTGAAATTGATTGTCACTCAGTGGACAGTTGGATTTCACAGACATGTAATTGACTTGGAGTTACATTGTGTTGTTTAAGTGTTCCCTTTATTTTTTTTGAGCAGTGTATATAGGGGTAAGTTAATATATTGTTTTAAATATGTTTCTTAATGTTGCAAAAAAAGCGTAGGCAGACATTTTACGAATCTGAAAATAACATATGGTTGCCTGCGCAGAGGCATATAAATCAGAATAAACAAGCAATAGAATAATTTAGATGTACATTGACTGTGCAACATTTGGTATATCAAAGGCATTTGACAGGTATATTAACGCATTTTACAGGCTTATTTGTCATCTGGGCAATACCCATGTCTAACTACGCGTGTGATGGCGCTGTCAGCGTGGGTAGCCATATATGTAATTTAATAAACATGCAAATAATTAAATTAAGTGTATATAAACTTCATAAAAGTTATGTTTGTTTCAGATAAAACCTAAAAATCTTCTAATCTGCGGGTAGTTAACTCCCAAAAAAACAAAAAAACAATATTATGTCAGTACTGCGCCTGATAACATTGCGCCTGGCTTAAAAGCTCTTTTTATATCTAGTAGCATGTTGGCATGAGCGCGGCGTAAACACTTATCCTAGACCAGTTGTTACCTGTGCATAGGCACGTCTATCATATCTAAGTATGTGTTTCGTAGACTTCCCTACTAGGGCATAGTGTATGCTTTATAGTTCTCCTCGCTAGTACTATACAACAGAGTATGCTGAACCATCATTTAAATATGCAGTTGTTCTCGTTCTTTGGCCTCTAAGGGCAATGCTGCTTGTCAGGCTTAATATGCTGTAAATAAAACTGCTGTGCAGAAATACATTATGAAGCTATCTGGTGAACTAGTATGCAGTAGTAAACCGCTGTACTACAGTTATAATCTAATATCATTTCCATCAATAAGCAAAACTACAAACTGTTGCAACTTTTAACCTTAAACGCAAACCCATAGGGGAGCGGACAAAAGTAATCAGGAGCTGTTATCGCTGTTAACGGTTGCAGGGTTGGTCTGTCCATGAGACTAAAGCACTGAGGGCAGCTCTTTACACTGCTGCCTCACCGTTCTTGGGGCGCCGAGCCTCCGTCTGTCCTCCCCGCAACAACCCCAGTCCGTCACCAGGGTCCTCCGTAGCCCTGTGGGCACTCGGGGGCAGGGGCTATCCATCCGACTCCCACACCTAGAGTCCACGGGCCCTTCGCCCCCTGCACCTCCGCAACACCACCCAAGATCCCGGACTTAGAGGAGCAGGTTGCCTACTGTCTCACTCGGTGCCGGCCACTGTTGTAGAGCCGGCGCGCACCCCCCCGGCCACCGGTCCGCCGGAGGGGCCGCGCAGGCCCGCCCCACCGGGCTCTCGGCCTCAGGGACACAGCCATCTGGGGACCCCACATACCCAGGGGCTGGGGCATCCACTCCTCCAGTGGGCAGGCAGTCATCACGGGGGTTCCATCCAGCGCTCGGCAGTGCTCAGGTCCGCGTGGGCCGTTCAATATGGCCCTCCATAGCCAGTACTCTTCAGTTTTGCCCTTCAATTTTGTGGGAGTACCTTTAATGTGTGCTTTCGCCTGCGATGGGGCCAAACCCTTTTGCTCCTGGTCTGGGTGCCTCCTCTGGCGGGTGTTTCAGTCCCCTTGCGTGCATCTCCGATGTTGCTGGCTGGCTGAGTGACATGCAGCCAGTGCCAGTGCAGGCGGTCGGCATCCGAACCCTGCGGGTATCTCCGTTGTGGTCCACGCCGCCGCCTGGAAGCTGGGATATCCCCCTCCGGCCACTGGGGGGGGGCAGGGCCCGGTATCACCCCTTGTCCAGATATCTGTCGCGGGATGTCTCTGCGCCGCGTTGCCAGCAATGGCCGCCAGCATTTTTGTGCCCTGTCACGTGTAGGCCGGTTCCGGCCTTCTCATCTTGCCTGGCTTGTGTCGGGAATCATGCAGGCATCTGAGGTAAGTTGGCACCGTTCTCCCTTCAGTAGTGGCAGGGTATCGTGCCCTTAAGCGATTATTTTAGGGCCTTTTGAGCAGCATAGTGCAGGAGCCTATGTTAGTGGCGTCCGATCGGCCTGGCGGCCCGGCCCCGCCCCCATAAGTTGATATATTGTAAGCGCTGCACTTTGATGTTTTGGTGGGGGGTATATCACCTTAACGCTGCAGTATTTGTTCGCTATATATAAATTGTGGGGGGTTTCTGGGAGTTCTCACAGAGCTTCAGATTTCTCATTTTGTTACTTGAAGAATAAGCGCTACTATATACACACATTCTATACATCATTTTACAAATTATGTGCCCTGTAAAAATTATTTGCATGTCTTTACGTATGGTGGCATATGTAGGCAAAATGCCCCTGGTTTTCATTTTCTGTGTTCCCTCTTTGCTGTAGAAAAGAAAAAAAGGTGGAAGCTACAGGAAAGACACTCAAAAGATGGGGTTAACCCACAATGGACTACCAGGGTAGTAACAGGAAAGAGGAGACAAGCTATGAGTGCCCTTAGTGGATCAAGATATCATTAAAATTTAACTTTTAATAGTACGAAAAATATAAAACAATTGGAGGAAAAAATAAAAAATATTGAAAATAACTTTTAGTGAATTTACAGTAAGTGTAAATGTATGTACAGCAAAACAAAAGAAAAGAACCAAAAAATAATAATAATAATGGTATATTTGTGCACATAGTATCGCGGCACATCTGCCCCAAATTGCAATGTGGGTGACATTCGATACTTCAAGTAGTGTGCAATTCGGAGAACACTGAATTGGGGTCTAATGGGCAGCTGCTGCCGAGTTTCTGCGCATGAATCAGCCCTGTGACCTATGTAAAGAGAGATCTTCAATCGCTGATAAAATGTCCAGCGTATTTGACAGGCCTGTTAAACGATCACAGTCAAGATGAGGATTAATCTTTCTAGTGATAAATCATAATTAAATGAAGTGCTGTACAAATATACACAGAAGATATGGTAGCTGTATGCAACTGATAGTCCAATAGCAATCAGTGTAACATGTGAGCGACCAAATAGACAAAAACAATCAAACACTGAAAGTGCTGGTAATCAAACCTGTGACCTATGCAGAGAAAGACCTATACTCGCTGTTAAGATATCCAGCATACTTATTGACAGGTCTACAATGGTCACAGTGCAGATATGGTTCCTTCTTTAAAGTGATAAATTATACATAAATGAGGTGCTAAACAAATGTACACTAAAGATATAGCTACATTAGATACATAAAAACACAGAGGACTTGTTCATAAGTTTTCAGGATACCTCTGGTATAAGTAACTTGCAACAAAACAAAGTTGCAGTTAGCTTGCAACAAGACAAAGTTGCAGTAAGAACTGAAATAGTAACAGTAATGATTTACTTGGTAAACGGAGTGGAATGTTGCCACTAACTGCGTATGAGAAATGGAGCTAAAATAGCCCAAACTAAACCACAATAACTGTTATAGCCAGCAGACACAGAGGGAGGGGGTAGTATCACAATCAAATGTGTACTGAAGGTGAAAGAATAATGCACAATGGCATAGATCTACCCCACAATATAGTCTGCACCAGTCATAACAGGAGTGGAGAACAGGATCCTTCAGAGAGTGCAGTCATGTTGATCTAAGGACCACACACTGAGCTGTTGCACTGAATCCAATGGCCCCTAATCGTGTATTCACCATCTAGCTTACAGATTTTGATTAGCACTTATTTTTTGGTTCTTTTCTTTTGTTTTGCTGTACATACATTTACACTTACTGTAAATTCACTAAAAGTTATTTTCAATATTTTTTATTTTTTCCCCCTCTTTTCTGTAGAATTATTTTTTTATTGTGTTGTATTGTTACCTACAAATTTCTCATACAGTTATATGTTATGTGCTGTTTTAAATGTTACCAGGGCCGGCCTTAGGGGTGTGCGAGCTGTGCGGCCGCACAGGGCGCCATGGACCAGGGGGCGCCCTGTGGCCGACACAGCTTGCTCTGTCTCCTAGTAACAGCCTGGGAAGGAGAGCTCAGAGCTCTCCCCTAATACAGGCTGCGCTGTGTAGCGTGGCCGCGCTCCGCCCCCCTGCCTCTTAACGCTGCCCTCACTGATAGTCCCCAGACTCCCCACTCGGATCTCAGTGAGAGAAATGGGGCGGGGTTAAAGGCTATCGGAGGCGGAGCTACATGGCAAGCGGGTGGAGCTACAGGCAGGCGAACCCTCTCGTAAGTTAGGGGAAGCAGGAAGGAGTTCCTGCTCCCCCATCTACCACCACACTGCCCCCTGCTCCCCCATCCACCCTAACCGTGCCCCCTGCTCCCCCCAACCCTAACTGTGCCCCCTGTTCCCCCCTACCCTAACTGTGCCCCCTGCTCCCCACCTACTCTAACTGTGCCCCCTGCCCCCCACCTACTCTAACTGTGCCCCCTGCTCCCCACCTACCCTAACTGTGCCCCCTGCTTCCCCACCTACCCTAACTGTGCCCCCTGCCCACCACCTACCCTAACTGTGCTCCCCTGCTCCCCACCTACCCTAACTGTGCCCCCTGCTTCCCCTACCTACCCTAACTGTGCCCATTGCTCCCCCACCTACCCACTGTGCCCTAGCTACCATAACTGTGCCCCTTGCTCTCCCACCTACCCACTGTGCCCCTTGCTTCCCCAACTACCCGCTGTGCCCCTTGCTTCACAGCTACCACCATTGTGCCCTCTCTCCCCCAGCTACCACCACTGTGCCCCCTTCTACCCCAGCTACCACCGCTGTGCCCCCTCACCCCCAGCAAGCTTATCTGTGCACTGCGCCCCAGCTACCCACTGTGCCCCCCTGCTTCCCCACCTAGCCTAACTGTGCTCCTGCTCCCCCAGCTACCCACTGTGCCCCTGCTGCCCACCTAGCCTAACTGTGCCCCCATGCTCCCCCACCTACCCACTATGCCCCACCTACCCACTGTGCCCCTTTCTCACCCACCTACTCACTGTGCCCCTTGCTCCCCCACCTACCCGGCTGTGCCCCTTGCTCCTCAGCTATCACCACTGTGCTCCAGCTACCACCACTGTGCCCCCACTCTCCCAGCTACCACCGCTGTGCCTTCTCACCCCCAGTTAGCTTAACTGTCCCCCAGCTACCCACGGTGCCCCCTGCTTCCTCACCTAGCCTAACTGTGCCCCTGCTCCCCAGCTACCCACAGTGCCCCTGCTCCCCACCTAGCCTAACTGTGCCCCCTGCCCCCCCACCTAGCCTATCAGTGCCCCTGCTCCCCCAGCTACCCACAGTTCCCCTTGCTCCCCCAGCTACCACCACTGTGCTCCCTCTCCCCCAGCTACTACCACTGTGCCCTTTCTCTCCCAGCTACTACCACTGTGCCCCCTCCCCCAGCTACCCTCTGTGCCCCTGCTCCTCCACCTTCCCACTGTGCCTCTGCTCTCCCAGTTACCCACTGTGACCTTGCTCTCCAACCTACAACTACACTACCCCTGCTCACCCAGTTACCCACTGTGACCCTGCTCTCCAACCTACAACTACACTACCCCTGCTCCCCCAGTTACCCACTGTGCCCCTGCTCTCCTACCTATCACTACACTACCCCTGCTCCCCCACTGTGCCCCCTGTTCCCCCACCCACCACTACTTAACCTCTGCTCCCCCACCTACCAATACACTACCCTTGCTCCCACAGCTACCACCACTGTGCCACCTGGTCCCCACCTACCACCACTGTGCCCCCTGATCCCCTACCTACCACTACACTGCCTCTGCTCCCCCAGCTACCACTACATTACCGCTGCTCCCCCACTGATCACCCTGCTCCCCACCTACCACTACACTACCTATGCTCCCCCACCTACCACTACTGTGCCCCTGCTCCCCAACCTACCAATACACCACCACTGTGCCCCCACCTACCACCACTGTGCCCCTGATCCTACACCTACCACTACATTGCCCTGCTCCCCCACCTAGCACTACACTACCGCTGCTCCCCCACCCTCCTCCACTATGCCTCCTGCTCCCTACCTACCAGTACACGACCTCTGCTCTGCATATCAGCAAACATATCACACACATCCAATACACACATATATCACAAACAGTCAATACAACAATTACAAATATTACACACAGCCAACACATAGAATACATATCACACACAGACACCACACACTACATCATATTATTATGAGATTTATTACAGCAGAGCTCTCTCATACAAAATACAATATGTAGCTGTCCTCCGAGCTCCGGCCAATCAGAAAGTTGCCCGGATTACCACAGGAAAGCTTTGTCACTGTAAGTGCCTGATCTCACAAGACAGTTACTTATGGTCTTGCACCCGGTGGAGGCGCCGACCAGACTCCCAGCATACTGGATCACCAGAGATCAGCATGCCCACCTCCCTGCAATGTAACAACAGGGAAGGGGGAATCATTTTTGTTTTTAAATAATTATTAATTTAATAAATCCTATATACAGACACTACACACACAGTACATGGATAAAGGGGTATGATGGGGGGGCGCTGTGAAGATTTTTTGCACAGGGTGCCTTAAGGCCTAAGGCCGGCCCTGAATGTTACCATGAGTTAAAGATTATTGAGGGGTAGTCCTTGAGTCAAAGTGTCTCAATTGTTCTGGCACCCCTGAAACAGTATTGTGTTCTCTGCTATTTGGAGGTAGTGTGACAGATATCCACATCCAAGTTCTTTTCGGTGCTACATACGTGATGTCCATTCCATTCATTATTGTACTATCCTCAATCCTATAATTATTTTACCCAACAGCTAAGATGTGATGAACCTTTCTTCTGGCTCCTACTCTTATAGTGCCCACTCTACTGTTTGAGTGGGTGATGTGACAATCTATTCTCTATGCTTGTACTCCGCTTAGTTTTCCCTTTGGTACAAGAACATGAAAGGGAGAGGGGGAGGGGGGGGAGAGGGAGTTTAATATTGAGGTGCAAGGTAAGTCTGCATATTTTTATTTCTAAACATGACCTGCAATGGTTGGTATAATGATGCTGGATTTGAATATTTAAATTGTGACATAAAACAAAACAACAAAAGAAAGTATCCTCTGTGACTGTATTTTGCCACTTCTGCCGTGTTTGTACCAGACGCCATGAAAACTCAGCATATATACTGACAACCTCCATCCCCTAAAAAGAAAAAAAAAACATACACACAATAAACAAAAAACTATGCGAGTGGCTAATTACACTAGTAGATAGCACAGAACTTTTTTTTACTTTTAGGGTCCAACTCATTTTTAATTCTATAGCACAAGAGAACTACTTACACCCTTGCTACCCACCTAGGTAATTGTACAGCATAGAGGTTCCCTTTAATTTTTCTTTAATAAAATTGTAAAGAAACACCTGTTAATTTGAATGAATTATGCTAGATATCAAGAATTAGTGGTTTAATATTGAACAGAGCGGTCAGACTCCATAAAAGTCTGACCGCATAGTTGCTAATAATGACATAACACTGCATAGATAGAAGTCTTTTAAAATCTTATCTTCCCTTAGCAGCTGAGACGCCAAACCATGTTGAGCATGTGCACAATCAGCGGCTTGATGAAACCATGTGCAAAGTCCGCAAAACATTGCTATCACATTGACAACCACTGTGGTATGGCATCCATCAGCTTATTGAGCAATTCCACTCATCTTAAATTTTAAACTACTGCTGGTGGCTGAACTTCATGTCCCATATCTTCTTGGTGACCAGATTTATATAGATAACAGACCCATGTGCCTGGATTGGTGGTGTTGTTTCCTTGTTTGAGCTGACCAGCTGCAGGGGAGAATTTATTTGTACAAAAAGAACCAATGTGTAAGCGCTATGGGACGTGATACAGACAATATGGCAGCACTTAAACCAATAACACACACAGAGATGTGCATAGAAAACAATAATTACCAAAAAAAAAAAGCACGCTAAATTAATCTGTAAATATAAAAAAGCAAATAATAGTGCAGACAATCTGGATAAACATAAAAGAAAAAAAAGTACAAGTCCTGCCCTTCTTTTTCATACAGTATTATTGAACTGCTGGTGGATACATCTTTTGGAACGATCTTCAGTGTGGGGATATCCCCTCTCCAAAGGAGCTTTGCAAACCCAGAGCCAGGGGTGATGGGGCTCTGGGACATGTGAGTTTTTTCCCCTCGTATTTCTCCAAAAAAAAATGTTCTTTTATGTTTATCCAGATTGTCTGCACTATTATTTGCTTTTTTATATTTACAGATTAATTTAGCGCGCTTTTTTTGGTAATTATTGAGAATGTATTTGTAGTTTGCTTAGATATTTAGGGTCACTTACAGGTGCCTTTTAGGATTTTCAGTTTAGTAATGTTCTATTTGTCACATTCAGTGGGCATGATTCATTGTTCCTTGTATAAATATTGTGTGGTGTGTATTATTTTATTATTTATATAGCGCCAGTAAATTCCATAGCGCTGTAAAATGAGTGGACAAACAGACACATAATTGTAACCAGACAAATGGATGCACAGGAACAGACGGTTTGAGGGCCCTGCTCAATGAGCCTACATGCTAGAGG